>NC_053025.1:441188802-441390072 GCF_003073215.2 Triticum urartu | reverse complement strand
ACTCAACGAGCATAAAATTTTGAATAGAGCTATCATTGTATATGGCAACCTTACCGAGGCCAAGTACCTTACCCTTGGAGTTATCTCCAGAAGTCACATACTTGCATGGACCATCATTTTTAGCAAGCTCACGGAACATGTCTTTATCTCCGGTCACGTGATCGGTACACCCACTATCAAGAATCCACTCTTTTCCTCTGGATATGTAATTTCAAAGATTTGCCATGAGGCTAAGATTCCTCATAGTCTTCTCATATTCGATGTCGAATTCTTTGTGCTCATCATAATTGACATGCTCAATATCATCATCATCATGGGTATGATCGTCACCTAGTTCAAGTGATTTGATAGATTTATGACCATGACAATGTGCAAATTTATGAATTCTAATGGTTTCCATGATCATGTTGCTAATAGTTCCAACATCACCCTTAGCACCCATAAGATCATGGAGCTCGGATAGACATTCATCAAACTTAGGATCACTAGGCTTCATCTTATGAAAGGCAATGTACTTATGAAGAATTTCATTGAGATTTTTCAAGGAATAATTTGGAAAGCATTCATCAAGATAATTCCATATAGTTTGTGCACATTCAAAGTTTTGCAAGCAAACAATCTCATTTCTAGGTAATCCTCTAATGATAAGATTAAAAGTTCTAAGATTGCAAACCATGTAAAGATACTCATTGGGGGTAGGATGCAAAGGATCAATGGGAGGCACATACGGTCTAAGAATATACTTGCTCAAATTATATTCATTGAAGATCTAAAGCATTTCAGTTTTCCAAGAACCATAAAACTCCCCATCAAGAATAGCCACTCTATGTCTAATGCTCCCGAACATAGACTCATCTATCTTCCTCCAATGGTGATTAAACCAGAGCAATGGAGACAAAAGCTCTGATACCAACTGAAAGATCGAGAAGAGGGGTCTAGAGGGGGGTGATTAGACCCTTAACAAGTAAAATTGACAGTTTTTAGAATTCTTCAAGTTAAGGTTGAGTTTGGCATGTGTTAATAGGCACACAATACATTTTACACAAGCATAGCAAGAGTATGGGCAGCGGAAAAGAGTAAAGCATGCAAGTGCAAGAATGTAAAGGGATGGGAATTGGAAAGTGCAAACGCAATGGAGACGCGGATATTTTTGGCGTGGTTCCAATAGGTGGTGCTATCGTACGTCCATGTTGATGGATACTTCAAACCATGAAGCGTAACGGCTACGCGAGTCCATGGAGGGCTCCACCCACGAAGAACCAACCTTGTCTATCCCACCATGGCCATCGTCCAAGAAGGACTTGCCTCACTCGGGTAGATCTTCACGAAGTAGGCGATCTCCTTGCCCTTACAAACTTCTTGGTTCAACTCCACATCATGTCGGAGGCTCCCAAGCGACACCTAACCAATCTAGGAGACACCACTCTCCAAAAGGTAATGGACGGTGTGATGATGATGAACTCCTTGCTCTTGTGCTTCAAATGATAGTCTCCCCAACACTCAACTCTCTCTCACAGATTTGGCTATGGTGGGAGGAAGGATTTGAGTGGAAAGCAACTTGGGAAAGGATAGAAATCAAGGTTCAAATGGTAGGAATGGAATCTCTTGATCTCAACACATGAGTAGGTACTTGTCTCTTAGAAAATGAGTAGTGGAAGTGTAGGCACATTTTGATGGCTCTCTTACTGAGTAAGAGGGGTGGAGGGGTATATATAGCCTCCACACGAAATCCAACCATTACACACTTTTGACTCAACCCGGTGGCACTGATCAATTTTCGTTGGCACCGACCTGTGTAAAAGATATGAATGTTGGAGCTCTTGAGTGGACCGACTGGAAACATCTCAGAGTGACCGATGTGCAATGGTAGGGAAGAACATCGCTTCGGTGGCACCAATTGCATCATCTCGGTAAGACAGAAATAAATCAATAAGGAAACAGAAGGTTGGCAAGCCATCTTGGTGGCACCGATTGCGAAACTCGATAAGATCGAGATAATTGCAATGGGTAACAGAGAGTTGGTAAGGCCATTTCGGTGAGACTGAGATCCATATCGGTGGATCCGATTTGTTAGGGTTTGGCTGTGACAGTGTCCAGATGAACTCGGTTGGTCCAGATGGGTAAGTTTCGGTTGGACCGAGTTGGAATGTAGGGCTTTGGACAGATTTGGATAGAGAAAGTGGCTGAGTGTTTTGGAGCAATATCACTAAGAACTTGAGCAAATAGATCATTATCAAAACCTCATCCCCTTTTAATAGTATTGGCTTTCTTGTGGACTCAATGTGATCTTGGATCACTTAACCAAAAATGTAGAGTCTTGAGCTTTTCCCAATCCATGTCCTTAACATTTTGAAGGGGACCACATCCTCTTGTCCTTGCAATGCCATTGTTGAACTTGTCTGAAATATACAATATAGAACTGTTAGTCCAACAAAAGATATGTTGACATTAATTATCAAAACCACCAAGGGAGCACTTGTGCTTTCATGCGACCACTGGGGTTGCGCCACCGTAGCTTGTGGACCCCCTCGATCATCATTTGGTGCCTCCCTGAAGCTTCTAGGGTCTGTCCTGGTCCAGAAAAAATCACCGTAAAGTTTCATCATGTTTGGACTTTGTTTGATATGGTTTTTCTATGAAACAAAGAAATAGGCAAAAAAAATAGGAACTCGCACTGGGCACTAAGTTAATATGTTAGTCCATAAAAATAATATAAAATGACACATAAAGCATACAAGAATGATAATATAATAGTATGAAACAATCAACATATCACTACACGTGGAGCAGAACTAAGCTAACGCTGAGAGTACAAGATTATTACGGGGGGAAGTACCCACTTAGTATATAAAGTAGAAAGCACAATTTACATAAAAAGGTTATTTGAAATATATCTCTATGAAATCTAGTTACATACATCTCGATGAGAGGAACACAACAACAAAAATGGTTTATGAAATCTAGTTACGAAAAGGGAAAATAAAAATAGAAAATGACTAAAATCATGTTACAAAAAATACTACTCCCTCCATTTTTATATACAAGGCCACTATAGAATATATACGTTTTGTATCTATATAAGGCCACCAACAGTAATCGAGGAAAAATTAATGATATTTTCTCGTACTAGCAACCTGTTTAATAGTTGCATGCATGAAGTCATAATGACAGTCAGCTACTTCCTCCACTTAGTTTTCTTGCATGCATGTGGGATATTAATGATCCCAGTAAATGAAAAGAAAATCTGACTTTCAAAGCAGACATTAAATTTTACAGTGGTACCTATAATTTGAGTTTGTGGCCTTGTATATAAAGTGGAGGGAGTATGTATTTATAAAAAAAACCACGAATTAAATATGTACGGAACATCATTAGAACAACAAAAATAAAAAAATGAACAGTGATGGAAAGAAACAAAACCAAAAAAGAAAGAAAAATATAGAAAAGTGTTCAACTCATTTTACAAAATTATTATGTATTAAAAATGTTCATTTAGGTAAAAAACGGAAGGAACTTGAAAATAACAAGAAAAATGAAAAGGCAAGGAACCAAAAAGAAAGAAAAGAAACAATATAAAAAGAAAAATAATAGAAGGGAGAAATGGATAGATGCTAGACCGAAAATGAGACTGAAAAGCCGAATGAAAATGCAAGAAAAATGGTAGAAATCGGTATCTGCTTGCCTACTACTGGATCGGCCCATGTTACGTTACGCTTGAGGCGAGCGCTTATGGCAAAAAAATGTGATAAATAAACTTTTCAAATGACTAATTAAGTGTCATATTTTGCAAAGGTTACCTCCGAATGTCTCTAGTAATGACAAGTGGTACAACACATATGGGTCGCTTATCGCCATCGGAGAATTTTTCGTGGGTTGTTTCCCACGTGAGGGGATTGGAGGGCTAGTTGTATGTACACGTTGCACATTTGTTATCTCATTTTTATTTTCCCTTTTCCCCTTTTTTACCTTTTTATCATTTATTTATAATATGTGCAACGTGTTTTATTATTGAAGTACATTATTCATCGTGTATTTAAAATATTGTTTATCATGTATAAAAATGTCATTCTAATTTTAGGAAAGGCTCGTTGTGCATTTAATTTTTTACCTATATTTAAAAAATGTTTGGGGTGTATTTATAAATTCTTTATCATGTTAAAAAAACCTGTTCATTATGTACTTCAATAATGCTCTTTGAATATTTTTTTATGAATATTCATCATATATTTTATAAATTCCATCATGTTTCTAGAAATGTTCAACTATTTTAGAAAAGCATTCATCAAGATTTTCAAAAGGTTCATCTTGTTTATAAAATATGAACAATTTTATTTACACAAAAATACTTTTAAATTACACGACCATTTTGTGCAATGCGCGAACCCTTATTTAAACTACGCAATCAAAACACATGAATGATTAAAGAAAATATTTAGCCAAATATATCTTCTAGAACATTTATGAAAACACGAGAAAAATGAAACAAAATGTGAAAAGAAAAAACCGAAAGAGAGATAGAGAGAGATAAAAGGAAAAAAAATATTGTCTGTCAACCTACAACTCGTGCGCTGGAACTATGCACCCCAGGCGCTGCTGCAGGAGCCTTTCTCGCTAGGAAGAGTCAAGATCCACCGCGCCTCCATGGTCTAAGGTCACATGAGGCGAGGTAGATCGACCGCGGCGTTGAAAGAAGATGTAAAAACCCCTGGTTTTTGTAATAGCTCGTGGGAGGAGACACGCACCTAGTTTACGACGCTCGCAACCGGTTTCCGACCGTCACCGTCATGCACAAACACCCGACTAGAACACTCAGTCATAAGACGCTTCATTCTCCCCTCAAGACACTTCATCAGGACGCTTCATTCTTGCACAAAAAAAAGATGCGGGATTAGAATTTAGAAGGTTTCAACCCTTTAAAAAAAATAGCGTTCAGTGGTATCCTCAGCCTTCTAGGTTCAAGTCCTGGTGCTCGCATTTAGCCTGCATTTATTTCAGAATTTCCGGCGATGCGTGTTTAACGGAAGGAGACATTTCCGTCAACTACGAGGCGCCTATGATGACTTTATAAAATCTCAAGATAATAAGCCGGTTCAGTCTTTCGGAGTTGTTCATAGGGGTAGGATGTGCGTGTGTGTGTTCATAGGAGTGAGGGTATGTGCGTATATACGGGTGATTGCGTTTGTACTTTGTTAAAAAAAACTTACAAAAATAGCGTTCAACATGAAAAGGTACACCTACTCCCGCAAAAAAAAAGGTACACCTAGCCGCCTTTTGTGATAGCGGTAATGTCGCACGTCTGGCTTAGTCTTAGCACAAGAGATCACTTTCCACCCTGAACTTTTCTCAAGAACAACTGCGGCACGTTATTATTAACCTTTTTACAAAATTAGTCAAATGGAGCGCAAATCGCCGCACACTGTTTGGTTCACGTCTGCGCATGCAGTAGTATGAAGGCATATTGCAACCAGCAGTATTTTGTAAGAAAGTCAAATGAATGATTCATGTTGAGCAGCATGCAGCAATAATAGCAAAGGATCGGCAAGATCATGCTCGGCATGAATCATGGCACAACGTGCATATTATTTAATCACAAATCACTGCTTGCTTAGCATGTTAGCGCTGGAATCCCTGCATCTGAATATGAAGTTTACTTTCATCACCTTACGTGTCGCGCTTCCAGTTTTGAGACGCCCTATAACCCTTTTTTTTAAGCCGCCAGCTATTTCCTGCTGTATGCAAAGCAATATTGTTTTCCTGTTTCCTTCACTCTTGGGCCCGAATATTTTAATTTTAAAAAGCTGATGCGTATGACTATAAACGTGGTAATGCCGTGTGGAGACGCTGTCCTGATACAGATCTGAACACTTCAGCGATAGGACGGCGTCATCATCAGTTCTCCCTTGTACACGAAAAAAAAAAAAACAATTCCAGCAACCCCCCTGGATGAACGCTGCCTACCTAAAACACGGCGTTTGCTGTTCCACGCAAGAACCAACCTCAGACGAGCAAAGTCTTCATCCCGCTTAAACAAAGCAACGGTTGTGCGTGCCAGTTATGCTACCTCAGCTCAGTCAGCTGCGAAATGGACGTCTTGAACAAGTCCGAAGGAGAAAGTAGAGATATTGCAGGTAGAAGTTTCTGACCTGCTGTAAAAAAATCGTAATATTGCAGGTAGTAGTGCTGTAGCAGGATGTGATGTTTCCTCTAATCCAACCAAAGAACTACCGCGAGTGGCTATTAAGAAAGAAAGCAAAAGGTCCATCTGTTCGGGCGTCGGCTCCAGACACGAACGTTGCAGGTTGCAAACGGTTTGAAACCTGGTGGTACTGAAGTGGACCCCTGCTACCCCAACGTACACTTAACCGCCAAACATCTTTCGAATTTGAATGTAACGAGCATGTCAACATCCATATATTTCGTGTTTAATACTAGGCGCCTTAATACTATTGTACTTAGATCTGAGGAGCATCCAATGTTCTTTCAAACGCCTTGCAAGTTGCAAACAACATGTCACTTACTAAAGTTAGTATAAAGTTGAGTCACTTATTTTGAGAGAGAGAGTATCTTATAATTATGACCCGGTGCAGAGAATTAAGGGCATGTACAATGGTGACATATGGATACATATGCCCCATGACAAAAAATAATTTAAGGCATCTACATTCATTTTTTCTTCCCAATGCAAGCTAACACTAGTGGGCCTCATTAAGAAATAGAAAATAAAGACTCTAGTACACATGCATCTCTACTTTTTACTTTAACTTTTTCAGCTTTTGTCACCAGACCACACTTTTTCTCTTCAAACACCCGCCTCCTGAAGAGGATCCCGCTTCCCTATCCGAACCTACTTTACGTCATATCCGATCCTACATGGCATGCGAGGCATCACCTTGAGGCTATGCATTGTACACGCCCTAACTAGTTCCACTGTATGCACAAATCCTCAGAGGACAGCTTCAGAATCAGAAACGAGACATGGTTTGATGAGCAGCCAAGTGAACAAATTTAACATGGTATATTCTGTATATGACACAAGCTAAACACGAGACATTTCCTACAATTGCACCAACATCGGTGCAAGCATGCAGTACATAGCTAAATATCATCATCTCAAAGGGAACCTATGTCTATGTTGCGAGCCTGCAACAACAGCTAGCTCCCTGGCATCTCTTGCGGTTCATCTCATGGTTGCTGCTTGATTCTGCTACATAGCAGCTACACAAGATCTTCTAGTGGTAGATCACCGGAAACAAAAAGGTTTCTTACAAATGGCCCTGATGGAACCACCTGAAGGAATCAAAGAATCGGAGCAACAGCAACAAGATTATTGCTGAAGCAACAGCAAGGCCGAGGAAGCCATGAGCAAGACCCAAGCAAGGGCACTGCTTAGATGGGTCCTGAATCCACCACTCTTGAGCGGAAACCTCTGCGGCATAGCACATTCGTCACCATTGAAGAAGACCTTTGTTGGGAACCCATCTCCAGCGACAACATCAATATCAGGAGTCAGCTTCTTGGTGAATGAGAGCACTGATTGCTGCTTTCCTGGCACAAGGTAATCCGACCCGCTCATGTTGGTCTGCTTCACAAGGTAATTGAGCCCCTCAAGGCCCTGCATAAAGATTGTGTTATTGCCCTCTGCTGTTGCATTGAAAGAGTATGCCTTCTCAAATCCGTCATACGCCTTGTCCATGACCATGGCAGCAAACCAGTTGGCCATGTCGACATCACCCCAATTGAACAATGTAACCCGAGCACTCCAGCCCTTGTTGAAGTCTGATGAGACGTGCCAATTGATGCTCACACCACAGAAATCACCGCAAGGCATTGGCCTAGGCACGTTGTAGTGCTTCAACTGAGCCCATGCTTGTGCTTTCTGTGTACGGTTGTCAAACGGCACAAGCAGCGCCTCCGGCGGCAAGAGCATGGATGGAGCAGTCGTGCTGCAGGTAGGACCCCGGCGGTTCACAGGACAACCGCATGCACAGGTGTTGCAGGGAATGACTGAGTCATTGTAGTGAGCCGAGAAGGTGACACAACACTTGGGCTTGGCCCCCTTGGCCGTGGTAATGTTGCACACCACCTGCCATGTCGCAACCGCCAGCGTTGTAGAGTCGAGCCCGCTGGGATTAGGGAACCCGGTGGGGCTGACAGGCACTGGCTGGCCACAGCTATAGTCTGGGTTCAGCGATGAGCCGCCAGAGATCTTGAAATTGGCCGGTGGGAAGAGCTTTGTCCGGTTGGTATCCGGTGGCATCTTGAACACCTGCATTTGGAACGCCGATTTTGACTGAGCCGCATCCATGGACTTGGGCAGGATGGTGCCATTCCTGCAGCAATGCTCAATCTTCCCCATCTGTGTGTCATTGTACCGGGACAGCGGCAGGTCAAGGATGACCGGCTTCTTCTCGCAGTTGAGCACCTGGGAGAAATCCAGGCTCTGATAGTACTGGCCTGGTGCGCCATAGATGCAGCCATTGACGTCCACCTCCAAGGGGTGTGCGCCCTTCATCGAGTAAATGAACTCGCCGCGGCGCCACTCCCACGACAGCCGCCAGTTGTCGAGGCGGCCGAGCTTGGCGTTGTTCTCGAGCGTGACAAGCGCCAGGTAGCTGGTCGGGTATGCCTGGACGACGTCGTAGGTGATGACGAGGTCGCCGGTGCGGCGCGGGAGGAAGCTCTTGGTGGGGTCGGTGGCGTTGGCCTCGGGGACCGTGGCGTTGGCCTCGGCCTCGGGGGTGAGGAGGCAGCAGGTGGTGAGCATGGTGGCGGTGACATTGGTCGCCGCCGGGCAGTTGTAGTCCGGGTCGTCGAGCGTCAAGGCGGTGGGGAGCGGCTCCGGCACGAGGCCGCGCGGGCCGGCGAAGAGCGTGCCGACCAATCCGACGGAGGCCTGGATCTGCGTGATGTCGCCGGCGGTGGCAATCGGAGTGAGGAGGTCCGTCTGCGGGTAGCCGGAGAAGGATGTGGCGTTGCCGGCATCCTCGGTGGTGTTGTAGGGCAGCTCGGCCCCGCCGGTGAGCACGGCGCCGCCGACGCCGACGAGGATCTCGTCGTGGCCGAAGGTGACGAGCATCGCCCAGGACCTGAGCGGGCGGGTACCGCCGTTGAGCACGGAGGCGTTGGCCTTGAAGGAGTAAGGCTGCTTGTTCCTGTCGGGGACGAAGGGGCGGATCTTCTCGCGGCCCTGGAGGATGTAGGTGAGCTGGATGCCGTTACAGCCGGGGTCGGGCGCGGGCGCCGCCGCCGCCGCGGGCGCCCTCGGCGTCTGCTGGGCGGCCGCGAGCCCCGCGAGCAGCAGGATGGCCCCGAGGACCGCGGCCTGGGCGGCAATCGAGCCGGCCATGGCTGGATCGGCAAGGGAGGAGGCGATTTGGGGGGAGCGAGGCGGGGCGGGGCAGCAGATAGATGAAGCGATTGGAAAGCGCGTGGCACAGCTGGGGAAGAGGAAGACGAGAGGGGTGGTGGGTTTGAACTGGCGGAGCGGCGTGCGTGCGACCGCAGCTTGCTTGCTGCTTCCTCCCTCCGTCCGTGTCCGCGTTGTTTTATTTTTCGACTTTCGGGAAGACAGAGATGGACGGGTTTTTCTCGGTTTGAACAAAAGGGCGTGGAAAGCGACGCCGGCCGGAGAGGGGAGGCGAGGCGAGGTCGAGGAGAGGGGAGGAGCGTGTCCCGATGATTGATTGGTGGGCTGGGCGGGTTACGTGGTCAATGAAGCGCGGGCCCGGCTAGTAGCTGTGACCTGCGGCGGTGACTGTGCGAACGGTAGGGTTTCCACCGGCGTCGCGTGCGTGCTGGCCGTCCGATTGTGGCGTGTGCGGGGATGGATGGCTCGGGTTCTGTCGTTTCGTTTTGTGGGGTGGGATGGGCCCGCGCATGTGTCTCATGTGAGGTTCGCGCAGGTCGGTGGAAACCAGAGCTGATCAGGGGAACTGCTTCCGGGCCTCCGTAGATTGGAGAGCGCTTCATGTATGGAAACTGCAAAATAGGTAGGAAATCAGTTTTTTTTTACACAAGGTAGGAAATCATATGAGTGAACATACGGATCGTCGCAACACGTTTGTATGGTTTGAGATGACGATACTCTTTTGTGAGTCAAATTTTGAAATATTTCGAAATGCGAGTCAAATTTCAGGATGCTTCCGGGTTCAAGTGCTTCAAGTGCTTCATGTATGGTTTGAGCCAACGCCCCATGAGCTCTCGTATCATGGAGCATGATAGGTGTGGGAGGAGCATGATAGGTGTGGGAGCACCTGATATCTTCCCAAATTATGGTAGGGTAGACGAGATCGGAGGGTGGGTCGGCAAAACAGCAGAGGTGAGAGCTAAAAGTGCATGTCCACCCCTAAATGCATTTTGATAATTAATAACAACATATATCAAAGATTAATGAATATTTAAGCATATTTGAGATTATCTCTATATCTACTACTTTAAAAAATGTAAGGACATCTTTAACGCCGACCCTCAAACCGTCCGCAACAGTCCGGAGCGCATGGTCCGAACGTGTTTTGCTATCTAACATGGTCTTGTATCTGTCCGCTCGACGGTCCTCAGGTCATTATCCCTGCAAACTGAGGGTGACGGTGACATACACCGAGGGTGGGTCACCCACGGGAGCCCGACCTCTCGACCTATCAGGGGGGGGCATGAAGCCCAAGGAGGAGAACAAACCCTAGGAGGAAGCCAGAGACCTTCTTACCCTGCAAGACAAGGGCGGCAGCAGGATAGATCGCATCTACCCTCTTTGTAAACCCTAGGCCTCCACCACTACATAAGGGAAGGCCAGGGGACATTCAGGTCATCTAATCTCACACAGAAACTCTCGGTAGCAACATCAAACATCATTGTAACCCCTCGCACGAGGTATCCCTCCACCATGAATAATCAAAGCAAGCAGGATGTAGGGTATTACTCTACAGGGACCCGAACCTGGGTAAAACCATCGTATGATCTCCGATCTCAGGCTTCCAGCCACGCCTGGATCCCTATCGAGGGATCTGGTGGTGTTTTGCACCGCCAGTTGGCGCGTTAGGCAAGGGCGGCGCTAGCTGGAGACCGATCTCAGATCGGATCCTTCCCGTCTCCCGGCGGTCTCTCGCCGAGGGACAGCCTAACTTTTAGCTCCCTCACATTCACCACCGATGGGGTGGTCCGGCTTAACATCAACCCACCGGCCCACCCTGCACGCACAATCTATGTAGGCAACGTCGCCTTCATCGCCAATAGCCGCAGCAACCTCCAATTGTGCTTGCCACCAATTCGACACACAACATGGAGAGATTCATCGATCGCGACGACCTCATCACCGGGAATAAGCTGCTCTTACCCGGGCTATGAAACATGGGAGCCACGTACTAGCGTGGGCTTTATTAGTGCCCTGCAGCGTAAGCTCGGCGGTGGAAGCGATGTTTGGTCGAACATGCTAAACCGTACTTCTCACCCGCTGATTTGAAGGACGTCTGCAAAGCCCTGAAGCCCAAAGGTACGAGACACCGAGCAGCCTAGATTCCAGCAAGCCACATCGACCAACCATAAGCTCAGAACCAGTCCCCATGGTCTGTGGCAATTTTCACATCAACCACTCCCTAGAGGATTGCTTCCTCAATAGCCCATCTTGGACTGCAGCGTCGACACGGCAAATCTGATCTCGTTTTCTGGCTATGAGGACGATGATGAAGAACGGCATCGGAGCAACACGACGCAACTGAAGAGGCCACGGCACCACTGCCAAATGTGAGAGAAGCAAGCAACAACGACGAGCCACCAATCAAAGAAAGCCTTAATCAGGAGGAGGAGGTTGCCACGACAAAAGACATCCCCGGGGAGGCCGTAGAGGAGTACATTGAAGGAAATATGCCCTAGAAGCAATAATAAAGTTGTTATTTTATATTTCCTTATTCATGATAAAGGTTTATTATTCATGCTAGAATTGTATTGATCGGAAACTTAAATACATGTGTGAATACATAGACAAATACCGTGTCCCTAGTATGCCTCTACTAGACTAGCTCTTGATCAAAGATGGTTAAAGTTTCCTGACCATGGACATGTGTTGTCATTTGATAACGAGATCACGTCATTAGGAGAATGATGTGATGGACAAGACCCATCTGTTAGCTTAGATGATCATTCAGTTTTATTGCTATTGCTTTCTTCATGTCAAATACATATTCCTTCGACTACGAGATTATGCAACTCCCAGATACTGGAGGAATACCTTGTGTGTTATCAAACGTCAAAACGTAACTCGATGATCATAAAGATGCTCTACAGGTATCTCCAAAGGTGTTTGTTGAGTTGGCATAGATCGATATTAGGATTTGTCACTCCGAGCATCGGAGAGGTATCTCTAGGCCCTCTCAGTAATACACATCATAAGCTTGCAAGCGAACGACTAAGGAGTTAGTCACTAGGTGATGTATTACGGTACGACTAAAGAGACTTGCCGGTAACGAGATTGAACTAGGTATGAAGATACCGACGATCTAATCTCGGGCAAGTAACATACCGATGGCAAAGAGAATTACGTATGTTGTCATAACGGTTCGACCAATAAAGATCTTCGTAGAATATGTAGGAGCCAATATGGGCATCAAGGTTCCGCTATTGGTTATTGATGACCCACAAGTATAGGGGATCTATCGTAGTCCTTTCGATAAGTAAGAGTGTCGAACCCAGTGAGGAGCAGAAGGAAATGACAAGCGGTTTTCAGTAAGGTATTCTCTGCAAGCACTGAAATTATCGGTAACAGATAGTTTTGTGATAAGGTAATTCGTAACAAGTAACAAAAGTAAACAAGGTGCAGCAAGGTGGCCCAATCCTTTTTGTAGCAAAGGACAAGCCTGGACAAACTCTTATATAAAGGAAAGCGCTCCCGAGGACACATGGGAATTATCGTCAAGCTAGTTTTCATCACGCTCATATGATTCGCGTTCATTACTTTGATAATTTGATATGTGGGTGGACCTGTGCTTGGGTACTGCCCTTCCTTGTACAAGCATCCCACTTATGATTAACCCCCCTCGCAAATATCCGCAACTACGAAAGAAGAATTAAGGTAAACCTAACCATAGCATGAAACATATGGATCCAAATCAGCCCCTTACGAAGCAACGCATAAACTAGGGTTTAAGCTTCTGTCACTCTAGCAACCCATCATCTACTTATTACTTCCCAATGCCTTCCCCTAGGCCCAAACAATGGTGAAGTGTCATGTAGTTGACGTTCACATAACACCACTAGAGGAAAGACAACATACATCTCATCAAAATATCGAACGAATACCAAATTCACATGACTACTTATAGCAAGACTTCTTCCACATCCTCAAGAACAAACATAACTACTCACAAATCATATTCATGTTCATAATCAGAGGGGTATTAATATGCATAAAGGATCTGAACATATAATCTTCCACCGAATTGATACGTCTCCATTGTATCTACTTTCCCAAACACTTTTGACCTTATTTTGGACTCTAACTTGCATGATTTGAATGGAACTAACCCGGACTGACGCTGTTTTCAGCAGATTTGCCATGGTGTTATTTTTGTGCAGAAACAAAAGTTCTCGGAATGACCTGAAACTTCACAGAGAATATTTTTGGAATACATAAAAAATACTGGAGAAAGAATCAATGTCAGGAGGCCCACACCCTGTCCACAAGGGTGGGGGGCGCTCCCAGCCCTATAACGCCTGGATAATCAAGCTACAGTAATCCCCTACTAATGATGCCAAGTCATCACTGTTACTGTTGCTAATCTCACTTTGATTCAATACCAATTCAAATTCAATTTTAAAATAAAGTCAAATAAATTATTTCTCCAAACAGTAAAACAAAAATGTTCGGTGGGTTGCAAATATTCCCTAACTAAATGTCATGAGTGATTCAACATCATTTGAGATAGCTACTTTCCCCTGGGAATTAAATGCAGTTCCAAATCAGCATTTTTAAATGCTTTTCCATTTGTGAAAAATTCAAATCAATTCAAACTCCTCCCAAACTTTTTGTGGAAGTTGCTGTTGGAAATATGCCCTAGAGGCAATAATAAATTGGTTATTATTATATATTTCCTTGTTCATGATAATCGTTTATTATCCATGCTATAATTGTATTGATAGGAAACTCAGATACATGTGTGGATACATAGACAACACCATGTCCCTAGTAAGCCTCTAGTTGACTAGCTCGTTGATCAATAGATGGTTACGGTTTCCTGACCATGGACATTGGATTTCATTGATAACGGGATCACGTCATTAGGAGAATGATGTGATGGACAAAGACCCAATCCTAAGCCTAGCACAAAGATCGGGTAGTTCGTATGCTAAAGCTTTTCTAATGTCAAGTATCATTTCCTTAGACCATGAGATTGTGCAACTCCCGGATACCGTAGGAGTGCTTTGGGTGTGCCAAACGTCACAACGTAACTGGGTGGCTATAAAGGTACATTACAGGTATCTCCGAAAGTGTCTGTTGGGTTGGCACGAATCGAGACTGGGATTTGTCACTCCGTGTAAGCGGAGAGGTATCTCTGGGCCCACTCGGTAGGACATCATCATATGCGCAATGTGACCAAAGAGTTGATCACGGGATGATGTGTTACGGAACGAGTAAAGAGACTTGCCCGGTAACGAGATTGAACAAGGTATCGGGATACCGACGATCGAATCTCGGGCAAGTAATACGTAGACAAAGGGAATGTATACGGATTGATTAAGTCCTTGACATCGTGGTTCATCCGATGAGATCATCGTGGAACATGTGGGAGCCAACATGGGTATCCAGATCCCGCTGTTGGTTATTGACCGGAGAACGTCTCGGTCATGTCTGCATGTCTCCCGAACCCGTAGGGTCTACACACTTAAGGTTCGATGACGCTAGGGTTATAAAGGAAGCTTGTATGTGGTTACCGAATGTTGTTCGGAGTCCCGGATGAGATCCCGGACGTCACGAGGAGTTCCGGAATGGTCCGGAGGTAAAGATTTATATATAGGAAGTCCTGTTTCGGCCATCGGGACAAGTTTCGGGGTCATCGGTATTGTACCGGGACCACCGGAAGGGTCCCGGGGGCCCACCGGGTGGGGCCACCTATCCCGGAGGGTCCCATGGGCTTAAGTGGGAAGGGATCCAGCCCAAAGTTGGCCTACATGGGCCAAGGGCACCAGCCCCAAGAGGCCCATGCGCCTGGGGAAACCCTAAAGGAAGAGTCCCAGAAGGGGAAGGCACCTCTTAGGTGCCTGGGGGGAAGAGACTCCTCCCCTGGCCGCCGCCCCCTAGGAGATTGGATCTCCTAGGGCTGGCGCACCCCCCCTTGGGCTCCCTATATATAGTGAGGGTAGGAGGGCCTCTTGAGACACTTTTTGCCTTTGGTGCAGCCCTCCCTCTCTCCCAAGTTCTTCTCCTCTCCCGTGGTGCTTGGCGAAGCCCTGCAGGATTGCCACACTCCTCCACCACCACCATGCCGTTGTACTGCTGTTGGATGGAGTCTTCCTCAACCTCTCCCTCTCTCCTTGCTGGATCAAGGCGTGGGAGACGTCACCGGGCTGTACGTGTGTTGAACGCGGAGGTGCCGTGCGTTCGGCACTTGGTCATCGGTGATTTGAATCACGACGAGTACGACTCCATCAACCCCGTTCACTTGAACGCTTCCGCTTAGCGATCTACAAGGGTATGTAGATGCACTCTCCTTCCCCTCGTTGCTAGTCTCTCCATAGATAGATCTTGGTGACACGTAGGAAAATTTTGAATTTCTGCTACGTTCCCCAACAGTGGCATCATGAGCTAGGTCTATTGCGTAGATTCTATGCACGAGTAGAACACAAAGTAGTTGTGGGCGTTGATTTTGTTCAATATGCTTGCCGTTACTAGTCTTATCTTGATTCGGCGGCATCGTGGGATGAAGCAGCCCGGACCGACCTTACACGTACTCTTACGTGAGACTGGTTCCACCGACTGACATGCACTAGTTGCATAAGGTGGCTAGCGGGTGTCTGTCTCTCCCACTTTAGTCGGATCGGATTCGATGAAAAAGGGTCCTTATGAAGGGTAAATAGCAATTGGCATATCACGTTGTGGTCTTTGCGTAGGTAAGAAACGTTCTTGCTAGAAACCCATAGCAGCCACGTAAAACATGCAACAACAATTAGAGGACGTCTAACTTGTTTTTGCAGGGTATGCTATGTGATGTGATATGGCCAAAGGATGTGATGAATGATATATGTGATGTATGAGATTGATCATGTTCTTGTAATAGGAATCACGACTTGCATGTCGATGAGTATGACAACCGGCAGGAGCCATAGGAGTTGTCTTTATTTATTTATGACCTGCGTGTCAACATAAACGTCATGTAATTACTCTACTTTATTGCTAACCGTTAGTTGTAGTAGTAGAAGTAATAGATGACGTGACAACTTCATGAAGACACGATGATGGAGATCATGATGATGGAGATCATGGTGTCATGCCGGTGACGATGATGATCATGGAGCCCCGAAGATGGAGATCAAAAGGAGCAATATGATATTGGCCATATCATGTCACTATTTGATTGCATGTGATGTTTATCATGTTTATACATCTTATTTGCTTAGAACGACGGTAGTAAATAAGATGATCCCTTACAACAATTTCAAGAAGTGTTCTCCCCTAACTGTGCACCGTTGCTACAGTTCGTCGTTTCGAAGCACCGCGTGTTGATCGGGTGTGATAGATCCTTACGTTCACATACAACGGGTGTAAGACAGTTTTACACATGCAAAAACACTTAGGGTTAACTTGACGAGCCTAGCATGTACAGACATGGCCTCGGAACACAGAAGACCGAAAGGTCGAGCATGAGTCGTATAGAAGATACGATCAACATGAAGATGTTCACCGACGTTGACTAGTCCGTCTCACGTGTTGATCGGACACGGCCTAGTTGACTCGGATCATGTAATCACTTAGATGACTAGAGGGATGTCTATCTGAGTGGGAGTTTATAAGATGAACTTAATTATCCTGAACATAGTCAAAAGGGCTTCGCAAATTATATCTCGCGCTTCAGTTCTACTGTTTAGATACGTTCCTAGAGAAAAATTAGTTGATAGTAGCAATTATGCGGACTAGGTCCGTAAACTGAGGATTGTCCTCATTGCTTCATAGAAGGCTTATGTCCTTAATGCACCGCTCAGTGTGCTAAACCTCGAACGTTGTCTGTGGATGTTGCGAATATCTGACATACACATTTTGATAACTACATGATAGTTCAGTTAAACGGTTTAGAGTTGAGGCACCAAAGACGTTTTTGAAACGTCACGAAACATATGAGATGTTTTGAGGGCTGAAATTGGAATTTCAGGCTCGTGCCCACGTCAAGAGGTATAAGACCTCCGACGATTTTCTTAACCTGCAAACTAAGGAGAAAAGCTCAATTGTTGAGCTTGTGCTCGGATTGTCTGAGTACAACAATCATTTGAATCAAGTGGGAGTTGATCTTCCAGATAAGATAGTGATGTTTCTCCGAAGTCATTACCACCAAGCTGCTAGAGCTTCGTGATGAACTATAATATATCGGGGACATGTATGATGATCCTTGAGATGTTCGTGATGTTTGACACCATAAAAGTAGAAATCAAGAAGGAGCATCAATTGTTGATGGTTGGTGAAACCACTAGTTTCAAGAAGGGCAAGGGCACGAAGGGATACTTCATAAAACGGAAATTCAGCTGCTGCTCTAGTGAAGAAACCCAAGGTTGAACCCAAACCCGAGACTAAGTGCTTCTGTAATAAGGGGAACAGCCACTGGAGCAGAATTACCCTAGATACTTGGTAGATTAGAAGGCTGGCAAGGTCGATAGAAGTATATTGGATATACATTATGTTAATGTGTACTTTACTAGTACTCCTAGTAGCACCAGGGTATTAGATACCGGTTCGGTTGCTAAGTGTTAGTAACTCAAAATAAAAGCTACGGAATAAACGGAGACTAGCTAAAGGTGAGATGACAATATGTGTTGGAAGTATTTCCAAGGTTGATCAAATATCGTACACTCCCTCTACCATCGAGATTGGTGTTAAACCTAAATAATGGTTATTTGGTGTTTGCGTTGAGCATAGACATGATTGGATTATGACTATCGCAATACGGTTATTCATTTAAGGAGAATAATGGTTACTCTGTTTATTTGAATAATACCTTCAATGGTCTTACACCTAAAATGAATGGTTTATTGAATCTCGATCGTAGTGATACACATGTTCATGCCAAAAGATAGTAATGATAGTACCACCTACTTGTGGCACTGCCACGTAAGTCATATCGGTATAAAACGCATGAAGAAGCTCCATGTTGATGGATCTTTGGGCTCACTCGTTTTTGAAAAGTTTGGGACATGCGAACCATGTCTATTGGTATATATGCATGAAGAAACTCCATGCAAATGGACCGTTCTGTACTCGCTTGATTTTGAATCACTTGAGACATGCAAATCATACCACATGGGCAAGATGACTGAAAGCCTCGTTTTCAGTAAAATGGAACAAGAAAGCAACTTGTTGGAAGTAATACATTTTTGATGTGTGCAGTCCAATGAGTGCTGAGGCATGTAGTGGATATCGTTATGTTCTTACTTCACAGATGATTTGAGTAGATGTTGAGTATATTTACTTGATGAATCACGAGTCTGAATTATTGAAAGGTTCAAGTAATTTCAGGGTGAAGTTGAAAGATCGTCGTGACAAGAGGATAAAATATCTATGATATGATCATAGAGATGAATATCTGAATTACGAGTTTGGCATAGAATTAAGACATTGTGGAAATTATTTCACAACTGATACAGCCTGGAACACCATAGTGTGATGGTGTGTCCGAACATCATAACTGCACCCTATTGGATATGACGCATACCATGATGTCTCTTATCAAATTACCACAATAGTTTATGGGTTAGGCATTAGAGACAACCACATTCACTTTAAATAGGGCACCACGTAATTCCGATGAGATGACACCGTATGAACTATGGTTTAGAGAAACCTAAGCTGTCATTTCTTAAAAGTTTGGGACTGCGACGCTTATGTGAAAAAGTTTCAGGCTGATAAGCTCGAACCTAAAGCGGATAAATGCATCTTCATAGGACACCCGAAACAGTTGGGTATACCTCCTGTCTCAGATTCAAAAGCAATAAGGGATTGTTTCTAGAATCAGGTCCTTTCTCGAGGAAAAGTTTCTCTCGAAAGAATTGAGTGGGAGGATGGTGGAGACTTGATGAGGTTATTGAACCGTTACTTCAACTAGTGTATAGCAGGGCACAAGGAGTTGTTCCTGTGGCACCTACACCAATTGAAGTGGAAGCTTATGATATTGATCATGAGACTTCAGATCAAGTCACTACCAAACATCGTAGGATGACAAGGATGCGTACTACTTCAGAGTGGTACGTAACCCTGTCTTGGAAGTCATGTTGCTAGACAACAATGAACCTACGAGCTATGGAGAAGCGATGGTGGGCCCGGATTCCGATAAATGGCTCGAGGCCATATAATCCGAGAGAGGATCCATATATGAAAACAAAGTGTAGACTTTGGAAGAACTACTTGATGGTCGTAAGGCTGTTAGGTACATATGGATTTTAAAAGGAAGACGGACAATGATGGTAAGTATCACCGTTAAGAAAGCTCGACTTGTCGTTAAGATGTTTTCCGACAAGTTCAAGGAGTTGACTACGGTGAGACTTTCTCACTTGTAGCGATGCTAAGAGTCTGTTGGAATTATATTAGCGATTACTGCATTATTTATGAAATCTTGCAGATAGGATGTCAAAACATTGTTTCCTCGACGATTTTCTTGAGGAAAGGTTGTATGTGATACAACCGGAAGGTTTTGTCAATCCTGAAAGATGCTAATAAGTATGCAAAGCTCCAGCAATCCTTCTGAGGACTGGAGTAAGCATCTCGGAGTTGGAATGTATGCTTTGATGAGATGATCAAAGATTTTGGGTGTATACAAAGTTTATGAGAAACTGGTATTTCCAAAGAAGTGAGTGGGAGCACTATAGAATTTCTGATGAATATATGTTGTTGATCGAAAATGATGTAGAATTTCTGGAAAGCATATAGGGTTATTTGGAAAGTGTTTTTCAATGGAAAGCCTGGATTAAGCTACTTGAGCATTGAGCATCAAGATCTATAAGGATAGATCAAAACGCTTAATAGTACTTTCAAATGAGCACATGCCTTGACGTGATCTTGAAGGTGTTCAAGATGGATCAGTCAAAGAAGGAGTTCTTGCCTGAGTTGTAAGGTATGAAGTTAAGACTTAAAAGCTCGACCGCGGCAGAATAGAGAGAAAGGACGAAGGTCGTCCCCTATGCTTAAGACATAGGCTCTACAGTATGCTATGCTGTGTACCGCACCTGAAGTGTGCCTTGCCATGAGTCAGTCAAGGGGTACCAGAGTGATCCAAGAATGGATCACAGGACAGCGTTTAAAGTTATCCTTAGTAACTAGTGGACTAAGGAATTTTCTCGATTATGGAGGTGGTAAAAGAGTTCGTCGTAAAGGGTTACGCCGATGCAAACTTTGACACTAATCCAGATTATTCTGAGTAGTAAACTGGATTCGTATAGTAGAACAGTTATTTGGAATAAGCTCCAAATAGAACGTGGTAGCTACATCTAGGAGATGACATAGAGATTTGTAAAGCACACACGGATCAGAAAGGTTCAGACCCGTTGACTAAAACCTCTCTCACAAGCAACATGATCAAACCCAGAACTCATTGAGTGCTAATCACATAATGATGTGAACTAGATTACTGACTCTAGTAAACTCTTTGGATGTTGGTCACATGGCGATGTGACCTGTGAATGTTAATCACATGGCGATGTGAACTAGATTATTGACTCTAGTGCAAGTGGGAGACTGTTGGAAATATGCCCTAGAGGCAATAATAAATTGGTTATTATTATATATTTCCTTGTTCATGATAATCGTTTATTATCCATGCTATAATTATATTGATAGGAAACTCAGATACATGTGTGGATACATAGACAACACCATGTCCCTAGTAAGCCTCTACTTGACTAGCTCGTTGATCAATAGATGGTTACGGTTTCCTGACCATGGACATTGGATGTCATTGATAACGGGATCACGTCATTAGGAGAATGATGTGATGGACAAAGACCCAATCCTAAGCCTAGCACAAAGATCGGGTAGTTCGTATGCTAAAGCTTTTCTAATGTCAAGTATCATTTCCTTAGACCATGAGATTGTGCAACTCCCGGATACCGTAGGAGTGCTTTGGGTGTGCCAAACGTCACAACGTAACTGGGTGGCTATAAAGGTACATTACAGGTATCTCCGAAAGTGTCTGTTGGGTTGGCACGAATCGAGACTGGGATTTGTCACTCCGTGTAAACGGAGAGGTATCTCTGGGCCCACTCGGTAGGACATCATCATATGCGCAATGTGACCAAGGAGTTGATCACGGGATGATGTGTTACGGAACGAGTAAAGAGACTTTCTGGTAACGAGATTGAACAAGGTATAGGGATACCGACGATCGAATCTCGGGCAAGTACAATACCGCTAGACAAAGGGAATTGTATACGGGATTGATTGAGTCCTTGACATCGTGGTTCATCCGATGAGATCATCGTGGAACATGTGGGAGACAACATGGGTATCCAGATCCCGCTGTTGGTTATTGACCGGAGAACGTCTCGGTCATGTCTGCATGTCTCCCGAACCCGTAGGGTCTACACACTTAAGGTTCGATGACGCTAGGGTTATAAAGGAAGCTTGTATGTGGTTACCAAATGTTGTTCGGAGTCCCGGATGAGATCCCGGACGTCACGAGGAGTTCCGGAATGGTCCGGAGGTAAAGATTTATATATAGGAAGTCCTGTTTCGGCCATCGGGACAAGTTTCGGGGTCATCGGTATTGTACCGGGACCACCGGAAGGGTCCCGGGGGCCCACCGGGTGGGGCCACCTGCCCCGGGGGCCACATGGGCTGTAGGGGGTGCGCCTTGGCCTACATGGGCCAAGGGCACCAGCCCCAAGAGGCCCATGCGCCTGGGGAAACCCTAAAGGAAGAGTCCCAGAAGGGGAAGGCACCTCTTAGGTGCCTTGGGGGGGAAGGACTCCTCCCCTGGCCGCCGCCCCCTAGGAGATTGGATCTCCTAGGGCTGGCGCACCCCCCCTTTGGGATCCCTATATATAGTGAGGGTAGGAGGGCCTCTTGAGACATACCTTTGCCTTTGGTGCAGCCCTCCCTCTCTCCCAAGTTCTTCTCCTCTCCCGTGGTGCTTGGCGAAGCCCTGCAGGATTGCCACGCTCCTCCACCACCACCATGCCGTTGTACTGCTGTTGTATGGAGTCTTCCTCAACCTCTCCCTCTATCCTTGCTGGATCAAGGCGTGGGAGACGTCACCGGGCTGTACGTGTGTTGAACGCGGAGGTGCCGTGCGTTCGGCACTTGGTCATCGGTGATTTGAATCACGACGAGTACGACTCCATCAACCCCGTTCACTTGAACGCTTCCGCTTAGTGATCTACAAGGGTATGTAGATGCACTCTCCTTCCCCTCGTTACTAGTCTCTCCATAGATAGATCTTGGTGACACGTAGGAAAATTTTGAATTTCTGCTACGTTCTCCAACAGTTGCCAAATATTGTAATATATTTATTTGGCCAAGTCCCACATTTTACAGAACCACTTTTGGCAGCTCAAATATTGCAAAGCATTTTCTATAAAAAGAAAAAAGCATTAGAAATAAAAAGAAAAAGAAAAAGGGGAAACAAGAGAGAGGCCCCCTGCCCCCATGGGCCTCGGCCCACCCGGCCAAGCCCAGCCCATCTTCTCCCCGGTCGTCTTCTTATGTTCACCACCGCGCCCGAACAGGAGCTTGCTCCCGTCGAATCGACTCGTCGGCGCCGTCCCGGAGGGGATAAGGCCCAGATGCCTCAGGCTTCCCCGTCTCCCCTCCCCACTTGCCTCCTCGCCTCCCAGATCCACCCCGCACTCCTTATGGCATCTCTTCCCCCACGTCGCTCGACGCCGTCGTCGCCTTGTCGTCGTCATCACCGCGGCCTCCAGCTGCCCCGCACTGCCCCATCGTGTCCCGGGGAACTGCCTTCGTCGCCTACACCTTCTACAACACCGAGTCAATGCCGGGGAGCCCTACAACGACGGGATCGAGTTCGTCTTCAACTTCGGTGCCGCCACCGCCCGCCGTTCGATCCGCGCCGCCCCGAGTTCCTTCGGCTTCCCCGAGTCCTCTCGAGCTTCACAGTGAGCTGTCGTGCAAGTCCCCCCCCCCCCCCCCCCCCCCCGTTCCCCCTTGTTTCCACCGCCGTAGCGTCGCCTATGTCCTTCTGTCG
The DNA here is from genome assembly GCF_003073215.2 of Triticum urartu. Taxonomy (NCBI): domain Eukaryota; kingdom Viridiplantae; phylum Streptophyta; class Magnoliopsida; order Poales; family Poaceae; genus Triticum; species Triticum urartu. The sequence goes on along the minus strand of NC_053025.1, from coordinate 441,366,688 downwards.
CCGTGCTCGGAGTTCTTCTCCATGCGCGCCTTGGCCGCGCTCGCCTCGAGCCACTGGCGCTCCACCCCCGCACCTCTCGCCGCTGGCCGCGCCGTGCTTGCCGCGGTCGCGCACCGTGCTGGCCTGCTGCTGCTAGTTGCTGTTGCCGCGACTTCCTGTAACTGCAGTCGATGCTGCTACTGCCCGCTGCTTCCGCCATGCCCTGGTGTCGCCCCCCTGCCTCTGTCCGCCGCCTCCGTCCGCCTACTGCCGCTAGCACCGCCCACTGCCCGCGACCCCGCCAACGCCGCATCCGTCGCTTGCCCGCTGCGACCGCGCTGCCACCGCTGCACTAGCGCCTCATGCCCGTTGTTGCACGCCCTTGCTGCTTCGCTGTTGCAGCCCCGCGAGCGCTCGCTGTTGCACGCCGCACGCGCCTTCCCTCGCCGCCGGTGCCCTGCTATGCCAGTCGGGTCCGCCGCTGTCCCGGTGAGCTGCCCTGCGCACACCGCCGCCCCGGCCATGGCTTCTGCTGTGTGCCCGCCGGCGCCCCTGTGCCCGTGCGAGGCCAGCCAGAGAGGCCGGATGTGTCCCTGCCTAGTGGGGCCGGCCCTGCTTAATTAGGGGGCCTAATCCCCTGATTAGTGCTAATCCTCCTAATTAAATTATTTTAATTATTTTAACCCCCCAGGTGACAATGACATGTGGTCCCCTAGTTTAAAGATAATTCAGACTAAGTAATCTACACCTAGAGTCAATGACATGTGGGCCCTTTGACTCTGTTGACTGGTCAACGTTGACCCAGTCAACGCTGACTGTACCTGCTGACTGGGACCCCTGGGCCCCACTATCATCCTCTGTGTACACTTCTGTGTGCACAGAGCTGGGTACCCGTAGCAATTTATTATTAATTTTTGAATTAGTAATAATTTCAGAATATTGTTTTTATCTTTGAAAAATCGTATAAAATAATCCGTAACTCAGATGAAAAAGTTTTATACATGAAAGTTGCTCAGAAAAACGAGACGAATCCGCATACGCTCTCCGTTCATCCACCACACGTCCCTATCATAGCGAACATGCAACCTTCCCCCTCCGGTTCATTTGTCCAAAAATGCCAAACTTCGGGAAAACTTTCCCGCATGTTTCCCCCTTTCACCAGTATCGCGTAGTACTGCGTTAGAATACCCTAGATTTGCCTATTGCCATGTCATGCATTTGTGTGCTTTGTATTTACTGTTTCTTTCCCCTCTTCTCTTCGGTAGACCCCGAGACTGATGCTGCCCCTGTGATCGACTACTTCTACGACGACACTTCTTCCTTTTCAGCCGAGCAACCAGGCAAGCAAACCCCCCTTGAGCATTCTGATATCGGCCATTTCTTTCCCTCTCATGCTTGCATTAGAACTGCTACTGCTTTATGTATGATCCTACTCTGATGCATAGCCTGTTTTTGTTACCTGCTTTCATACCTTATCTACTTATCCTAAACTGCTTAGTATAGGTTGGTTAGAGATCCATCAGTGACGCCACCTTGTCCCAGTTGCCTCGCTTTATGTTCGATGATTCGATCAACGTGATCAACGTCCAGGCCCCGACACCGCACATCACCCCCCTAGTTGTACGGCTCTACAGAGTTACCATCAAGTGCTGAGGGTGGAACATCTTCCATCACTCCTGATGAGATCTCTGTAGTGTAGCTATACGGTCGAGGTCATCAAGGGTGATTTCCTCCTTAACCACTTCTGTTACGACTCCGTTGTGCAACCCCTCAAGTGTGAACCTTGAGGGTGGATCCTCTTACGTTCACCTTGATGATATCATCGAGTGGAATTCACTGGGGGTGATTCCTCGGGTTTTCCCCTTGGTGTTAGACACACAGTTACTATGGTTACTATGACTTTACACTGAACCATGTTACTAAAGACGGGTCGGCCATGAGGGGTACCCGCGCGAGCTTAATAGCGAGTGATGTGGAGTCGGGTTGACCTGGAAGGTGCCCGCGAGATAGTTAGGAGGCGTGGCAGGGAATTCTTAGCCCTTGCCGCAAGTACTCGAGACGGGGCGACGGGGTCACGTCGATCATGGGTTTCTGCTCGTTACCGCGTGCTCCTAATCCACTACGATTTGGATATTTGATCCGAGGGGCCTCTGGCCTGATAGCACTAACCATCACGTGGGCATAGTATGGGTGTTCTGCATCGTATGCATCAGCTGAAGCTTAATAGACGTCAGCGACTGAGCGGCGCGCACCGGGTTGGACTGGTAAGCACCTGCATTTTTGAAGGAGGTAGCCAGGTCTGCTCACCGGCCGCCCACGCAACGTGCGGGAGTTCCCGCGGCGATGGCCCAAGACCCCTGGGGGCATAGGTTTAGTCCGGCGTGCTTGACCTCTCTATTAAGCCTAGGTCGGGTAGTGGCGTATTGTTTGGCTGAGGTTGGGCATAACCCAGGAAAGTGTGTCCGGCCGGAGTTAATCGAGCATGGTGGGTAAGTTGGTGCACCCCTGCAGGGAAGAAAACATCGATCGATAGCCTGTCTTACGGTAACGGACACTTGGAGTTGTATCCCGATCGATACAATTAGAACTGGATACTTGAGATGATAATTGGATAATATGGCCTGGGATTGCTTTCTCGCAGGGAGTCGAGAAAGGATCTCTGGCCGAGGTTGATAACACTACTACTACTTCACATTATGTTGATCTGTACTCTTCTATATGCTTGAAGATGCTAGTCTTTGATAGGTTAGGCTTTCCCCTTCTCTTCTAGCATTCTGCAGTTTAGTCTACAGATACAACCCATTCGTTTGATACAGATGCATACTTAGTTTAGATCTGATGTAAGTCTTGCGAGTACTTTGGATGAGTACTCACGGTTGCTTTGCTACCTCTTTTTCCTCCATACCCGATTGTTGCGACCAGATGACGGATCCCAGGAGCCAGACGACACCACTGATGATTACTACTACCCCGAGGGCGCCTATTACTATAAGACGGTCGCTGGCGACCTGGAGTAGTTAGGAGAATTCCAGGCAGGGGGCCTTACCTTTTCGATCGTTGTTGCTTTTGTGCTAGCCTTCTTAAGGCAGACTTGTTTAACTTATGTCTGTACTTAGATATTGTTGCTTCCACTGACTCTTGTGTATTCGAGCTGATGTATTCAAGCCCTCGAGGCCCCTGGCTTGTAATATAAAGCTTGTATTATTTTAATTTGTGTCTAGAGTTGTGTTGTGATATCTTCCCGTGAGTCCCTGATCTTGATCGTACACATTTGCATGTATGATTAGTGTACGGTCAAATCGAGGGTGTCACAAGTTGGTATCAGAGCCGACTGCCTATAGGAACCCCCTTCCACACTCCTTGACCGAAGTTGAGTCTAGTTGATGGAAACTGTTTTACTAACATGGTTGTGTGGCTTACGGGCCCACGTCGCCATATGGGTGGTATTAGGATATTTTACTCGTCTATAATCTGGGACTCTGATCTCTCTTCTATTCGGGTTAAATGGTTTTGCTAACTCTAACTCTAGGTTCTCGTAAATACTTTCACCCGGAGAGCACCTTATTACCGATGATCGTCTGTTGCACTAGAAGATTTCGAGGATACTCTATGATGTTCTCTCGAGACTTTGTGCCATTGCTTTTGCAATTCCCATCCACCGATAAACCTCTATGGATAACCACGTACACTTGCATTCATACAATCATTCCCCGTTGATCTTGTTATTATAAGATACCTCGAAATTCTCTCTATTGTTTCGAGAATAATTTGTGCCTACTGCCTTGCAGTTCTTTGCCACCCGAATACCCCTACAAATAATTCCTCACACTTATCGAGGATTCATTCATCCCCAGTTGATCATGTGTTTCACAAAAATTCTTTGAAATGCTATTCGGTCTTCCGAAAATCCTAAGCAGCCTATTGCTCTTGAAATTCTTGCTTGCTTGCATTATGATTAATCCCATAAGTCTCGTAATATTATTGGCATCCCTTGTCATTATCATTTTTGAGTTCATTGATTCAAAATGTCGCGAATGCTTGCAATCCTCAATCAGATCCTAGAATTCATCCTTCCGGCTCAGATTTTAAGCATGAGCTAGATCTCGACCAACCAAATTGCCATCGATTGTACCCCTAAGTCTATTCAAATTGTCCATCCCTAATCAGAGCATTGCTTCTGATTCCTTGTCTTGGAATTCATAATTCCTTTGCATCTGAGCTTTGAGTTAGTCAGTTGTTTCTATAATCCAATGCCTTTGCATTCCTTCTTCCTCTAAATGAGTACCGATACTCACATCAGCCCTGTTGTGGACCGCCAGACCCATTATCGGGTTATTATCCGACAATGTCCTTCACACCCAAAATTCTTGTGAGTCCTTTCCATGATACATAATGCATTTGGTAAATTGTATCCTCTACTTTTGTCAACCATGCTCTGCTTTTGAGGCTGTGTTATTTACTCCTGAAGTTTGTGGTATATGTTTCTACGATGCCCCGATGGGTTGAACCTATGCCTTCTTTAATCCGTGTGAACCCGAAAGATTTCACGGGTTAAATTATCTGGTATTGCACCAGGTAAAACTTTCAACAACTAATGTCATTTTCGAAAAGCAAGAGGTGAATGGAAGGTTATACATTGAAGAAGTGGGAGTCGACCTTGAACTTGTGTTCATGCCCATGGACACGATGTAGATCCTATCATGGAAGCTTATTGTAATAACAACTATTTCCTTGATATAATATCATCTTGTATCTGTGAATTGATCCTTTGCAATTGTGGTTCCGACCATATGTTCTTCTTTGTTCCCATTTCTCGGGCAAGTTTAAGCACTTGTCTTCTATGGATCAATACACCAGTCCAACCTTTACTTTGATCTTTCATCGAGTACTACACCCTGGTATCTCGAGATTATCACATAACTGCATAACTTCTTATGAGTTCTCCATCTAGTACTACATTCTCACTGATTCCAATTTTTCACAGGCTCTGAGTCTTTAAACACTCAAGGACATCGATAACTGAATCAAGTCCGCATCGCGATTAAACAACTATTAGTAATCTTCTTTACTGACGAGCTTGTACTCGATCACGTCATTTCTAGCCTGATCGGCTATATCAGTATCGTGTTGATTTTAACTGTGCTACCTGGTCCTCATTCCCGGAGCATGATTTTTGATGATGAGCTAAGCTTACGTCGATTTTCCTCATCATATCGTTTCGCCTTGAACGGTGAGCTTGGTTTCGAGTTTGTGCCGTACCCTTGGTTCCAATAACCTTTCGCTTCACCATTCCTTTGACTTGATGTCATCGCCGATCGATTACATCTTGTAATCTCTCGACAAATGTGTCATGATCATCATCAACATTCCGAGCTCTTCCAGGATATCAATTGAATTCATTATGAGAAATACAATCATTGCCCCTCGATGATTTGTGTTATCATCGACAACATTCTTGTCTTTTCCCCAACACAAACTTGTTCATATAATTTTGGAATTACATCCTTTTTGATATGTCGATGGATTGCAGCTGAACCCATCGGCCACATCCCCATCTATAAATTTCATGAGTTGTTCTAGAAATTCCCGATGGATCCGTTGTGAATCCAAGGTCCGACCTTTACCCGATGGCCATGTCAATGCTATCCCGAAGCACGATTGTGGTACTCAAACATCAACAAGAACATTGGAAGCATAATGCCAAATGTTTCTTGATCAATTATCCAAACACCGTTGTACGGGTAACATCAAGAATTCCCTCGCCCCTTTACCTAATTGGTTATCTACTTACTATCCTATCATGGATATCATCCTCTGCTTGTCCTTGGGAAGGATATACTCCTGATAATTGTGTTTAACCACATTTTCCTTTCCATTATTCTGATTAATATACTAATCATATTTTCCTTTCCATTCTTTTGTTTAACCTTTCCGGTAAACTAACTTATCTAAGTAGAGATAATTTCCTACTTATGTAAACACCTCGGTGTACAATTTGTCAGTAAGACCCTGTTATTATTGTTTTTGACGTTCCGGTAACCACCGATGGATGAGAACTTTGCCTATTGGTCCGCCTCGTCTCAACGAGCAGGAAAATGGTTCTCTTCGTCCCTCGCCCTGGGTACCAACATTGTTGCCAACATAACTGACAGGCTATCCTCTGACATGCCTTGCTACCATGACCGTGCAATATGTCAGCGTCCTTCCTACTTTTGAACCACATGGTGGGCCCATAACCCACAGTTCCACATGATCGAAACCTGACTCTCCTGTACAACCTTGATTCTGAAATATTCTTTGCACTTGGCTTCGTATGTAAATCACTAGCTAACTTCCTCACCATGATTCATTCCGGTATCAGAGGCGACATTATGCCTCATTGCTTTGAACCCCCTTCTTCACCTGTTATAGGCATCAGCTTGATGCCTACCTGGTTGAAACTTGTTGAATCTCCGTTTAGCACTCTCGACACGTCCTGGTGCTTCTAAAATCTCCTTCCTTGAGATAACTGCCGGATGCTGATCCTTTCAGACATTCGTCCTTATAGCTTCCCCCTTACTCCACCTCTTAAATCTTGGGACGAGATTTTTTGTAGTGGAGGAGATTTGTAACACCGGACAATCAAGCTACAGTAATCCCCTACTAATGATGCCAAGTCATCACTGTTACTGTTGCTAATCTCACTTTGATTCAAAACCAATTCAAATTCAATTTTAAAATAAAGTCAAATAAATTATTTCTCCAAACAGTAAAACAAAAATGTTCGGTGGGTTGCAAATATTCCCTAACTAAATGTCATGAGTGATTCAACATCATTTGAGATAGCTACTTTCTCCTAGGAATTAAAGCAGTTCCAAATCAGCATTTTTAAATGCTTTTCCATTTGTGAAAAATCCAAATCAATTCAAACTCCTCCCAAACTTTTTGTGGCAGTTGCCAAATATTGTAATATATTTATTTGGACAAGTCCCACATTTTACAGAACCACTTTTGGCAGCTCAAATATTGCAAAACATTTTCTATAAAAAGAAAAGAGCATTAGAAATAAAAGAAAAAGAAAAAGGGGAAACGAGAGAGAGGCCCCCTGCCCCCATGGGCCTCGGCCCACCCGGCCAGGCCCAACCCATCTTCTCCCCGGTCGTCTTCTTTTGTTCACCACCGCACCCGAACATGAGCTTGCTTCCGTCGAACCGACTCGCCGGCGCCGTCCCAGAGGGGATAAGGCCCCGATGCCTCGGGCTTCCCCGTCTCCCCTCCCCACTTGCCTCCTCGCCTCCCAGATCCACCCCGCTCTCCTTCTGGCCTCTCTTCCCCCACGTCACTCGACGCCGTCGTTGGCTTGTTGTCGTCATCACCGCGGCCTCCAGCTGCCCCGCACCGCCCCGTCATGTCCCGGGGAACCTCCGTCGTCGCCTACACCTTCTACAACACCGAGTCAATGTCGGGGAGCCCTACAACAACGGGATCGAGGTCGTCTTCAACTTCGGTGCCGCCACCGCCCGCCGTTCGATCTGTGCCGCCCCGAGTTCCTTCGGCTTCCCCGAGTCCTCTCGAGCTTCACAGTGAGCTGCCGTGTCCGTTCCCCCTGTTCCCCCTTGTTTCCACTGCCGTAGCGTCGCCTATGTCCTTTTATCGCCATGCTCGGAGTTCTGCTCCACGCGCGCCTTGGCCGCGCTCGCCTCGAGCCACTGGCGCTCCACCCCCCGCACCCTCTGGCCGCTGGCCACGCCGTGCTTGCCATGGTCGCGCACCGTGCTGGCTTGCTGCCGCTAGTTGCTGTTGCCGCGACTTCCTGTAATTGCAGTCGACGTTGCTACTGCCCGCTGCTTCCGCCATGCCCTGGCGTCGCCCCCGCCTCTGTCTGCCGCCTTTGTCCGCCTACTGCCGCTAGCACCGCCCACTGCCCGCGCCTGCCGCGACCCCGCCAACGCTGCATCCATCGCTTGCCCGCTGCGACCGCGCTGCCGCCGCTGCAGCAGCGCCTCGTGCCCGTTGCCGCACGCCCTTGCTACTTTGTTGTTGCAGCCCCGCAAGCGCTTGCCATTGCCCGCCGCGCGCGCCTTCCCTGGCCGCCGGCGCCCCGCGTGATAGCACTAACCATCATGTGGGCATAGTATGGGTGTTCTGCGTCGTATGCATCAGCCAAAGCTTAATAGACGTCAACGACTGAGCGGCGCGCGCCGGGTTGGACTGGTAATCACCTGCCTTTTTGAAGGAGGTAGCTAGGTCTGCTCACCGGCCGCCCACGCAACGTGCGGGAGTTCTCGGGGCGATGGCCCAACACCCCTGTGGGCATAGGTTTAGTCCGGCATGCTTGACCTCTCTATTAAGCCTAGGTCGGGTAGCGGCGTATTGTTTGGCTGAGGCCGAGCATGATCCAGGAAAGTGTGTCCGGCCGAAGTTAATCGAGCGTGGTGGGTAAGTTGGTGCACCGCTGCAGGGAACAAAACATCTATCGATAGCCTGTCCTACGGTAACGAACACTTGGAGTTGTATCCCGATCGATACAATTAGAACTGGATACTTGAGGTGATAACTGGATAGTATGGCTCTGGGATTGCTTTCTCACAGGGAGTCGAGAAAGGATCTCTGGCCGAGGTTGGTAACACTACTACTACTTCACATTATGTTGATCTGTACTCTTCTATATGCTTGAAGATGCTTGAAGATGTTAGTCTTCGATAGGTTAGGCTTTCCCCTTCTCTTCTGGTATTCTGCAGTTTAGTCCACAGATACAACCCATTCATTTGATACAGATGCATACTTAGTTTAGATCTGATGTAAGTCTTGCGAGTACTTTGGATGAGTACTCACGGTTGCTTTGCTACCTCTTTTCCCCCCATACCCGATTGTTGCGACCAGATGACAGATCCCAAGAGCCAGACGGCACCACTGATGATTAATACTACCCCGAGGGTGCCTATTACTACAAGACGACCGCTGGCGACCTGGAGTAGTTAGGAGAATCCCAGGTAGGAGGCCTTGCCTTTTCGATCGTTGTTGCTTTTGTGCTAGCCTTCTTAAGGCAGACTTGTTTAACTTATGTCTGTACTCAGATATTGTTGCTTCCGCTGACTCTTGTGTATTCAAGCTGATGTATTCGAGCCCTCGAGGCCCCTGGCTTGTAATATAAAGCTTGTATTATTTTAGTTTGTGTCTAGAGTTGTGTTGTGATATCTTCCGGTGAGTCCCTGATCTTGATCGTACACATTTGCGTGTATGATTAGTGTACGGTCAAATCGGGGGTGTCACAACCCCCCTGGGGCGCGCCCCCTGTCTCGTGGGCTCCCTGAGGCTCCACCGACCTCAACTCCAACTCTATATATTCATGTTCGGGGAGAAAAAAAACAAAGGGAAGGATTCATCGCGGTTTACGATACGAAACCGCCGCCAAGCCCTAATCTCTCTCGGGAGGGCTGATCTGGAGTCCGTTCAGGGCTCCGGAGAGGGGAATCCGCCGCCATCGTCATTATCAACCTTCCTCCATCACCAATTTCATGATGCTCACCGTCGTGCGTGAGTAATTCCATCGTAGGCTTGCTGGACGGTGATGGGTTGGATGAGATTTATCATGTAATCGAGTTAGTTTTGTTAGGGTTTGATCCCTAGTATCCATTATGTTCTGAGATTGATGTTGCTATGATTTTGCTATGCTTAATGCTTGTCACTAGGGCCCGAGTGCCATGATTTCAGATCTAAACCTATTATGTTTCCATGAATATATGTGAGTTCTTGATCCTATTTTGCAAGTCAATAGTCACCTACTATGTGTTATGATCCGGTAACCCCGAAGTGACAATAGTCGGGACCACTCCCGGTGATGACTATTGTTTGAGGAGTTCATGTACTCACTAAGTGTTAATGCTTTGGTCCGGTACTCTATTAAAAGGAGGCCTTAATATCCCTTAGTTTCCATTAGGACCCCGCTGCCACGGGAGGGGAGGACAAAAGATGTCATGCAAGTTCTTTTCCATAAGCACGTATGACTATATTCAGAATACATGCCTACATTACATTGACGAACTGGAGCTAGTTCTGTGTCACCCTATGTTATAACTATTGCTTGAGGAATTGCATCCGACATAATTATCCATCACTGACACATTGCCTAGGAGCTTTTCACATATTGATCTTTGCTTAGTTACTTTTCTGTTGCCACTGTTACAATCACTACAAAACCAATACTGTTACTTTTGCCACCATTATCGTTACTTCCATATTACTTTGCTACTAAATACTTTGCTACAGATATTAAGTCTTTCAGGTGCGGTTGAATTGACAACTCAACTGTTAATACTTGAGAATATTCTTTGGCTCCCCTTGTGTCGAATCAATAAATTTGCGTTGAATACTCTACCCTCGAAAACTGTTGCGATCCCCGATACTTGTGGGTTATCATGAATAAACCAACTAGCATCACCTACAAGGAGTAATCAACACTATGTGCAACCCACAGGTACCAATCTGAGGTTTTGAGACAAAGATCGGATACAAGAGATGAACTAGGGTTTGAGAGGAGATGGTGTTGGTGAAGATGTTGATGGAGATTGACCCCCTCACGATGAGAGGATCGATGGTGATGACGATGGTGACAATTTCCCCCTCCCGGAGAGATGTTTCCCCGGCAGAACAGCTCCGCCGGAGCCCTAGATTGGTTCTGCCAAGGTTCCGCCTCGTGACGGCGACGCTTCGTCCCGAAAGCTTCCTTCTGATTTTTAGGGCAAAATACACCTTATACCAGAAGATGGGCATCGGCGGCCTGCCAGGTGGCCCACGAGGCAGGGGGCGCGCCCAGGGGGTAGGGCACGCCCCCACCCATGTGGATGGTGGGTGGCCCCCCTTTGGTGCTTTCTTCGCCCAATATTTTTTATATATTCCAAAACCGACTCTCGTGGAGTTTCGGGACTTTTGGGGTTGTGCAGAATAGGTCTCTAATATTTGCTCCTTTTCCAGCCCAGAATTCTAGCTGCCGGCATTCTCCCTCTTCATGTAAACCTTGTAAAATAAGAGAGAAAAGGCATAAGTATTATGACATAATGTGTAATAACATCCCATAATGCAATAAATATCGATATAAAAGCATGATGCAAAATGGACGTATCAACTCCCCCAAGCTTAGACCTCGCTTGTCCTCAAGCGGAAGCCGAAATCAAAACATATGTCCACATGTTTAGAGATAGAGGTGTCGATAAAATAAAAATACGGACATGAGGGCATCATGATCATTCTTAGAATAGCAACATATATATATATATAGTAGCACTATTCTGATCCCAGGATCAGAATAGTTATTCGGATCACGGCGCGCCTTATAGGTGCGATGAGGTGTTCCCGGACTCCGGAGAAACAAAAAGAAAAAACACGGACTGCCCACACCTCCCCATCCCCCGATCCAATCGCTGTCGTGACCCACCCCCGCCCCAACCCCCCACCCCCGCGCCCCGATACGACACCGCCCGACCTACCGGAATCCCCGCCGCCGCGCCACCTCCCGGACACCCCTGCTGCCCCTGCCCAACCCATCCCACCCACCTCCCACACCACCCACCCGAAACGGCGACACCGCCGTCACACAGCCGTCGCCCCGCCCCCTAGTCGGCGACGCTGCCGCCGCCCCGCCCCAAACCGGCGACACCGTCGCCCCGCCCCTAGCCGGCGACGCCGCCGCCGCCCCGCCCCAAGCCGGCGACACCGCAGGAGCCCGCCCCAACCGACGACGCGCCGCACCACCTAACAGAGCACCTCGAGATCGCCGGATCCGACGATGATCCTTCACCACCGTCCACTCTCCGAGACTCCGACGACCACCAGCTCATGCGCGGATTGGGTGCTATGCTGCAAATGGAGGAGACGTTGAACTTCAGATGGTGGAGGCCATGACCTGCAGCCAGCCGCGCGTAACCGCCGTCCCATGCCATGGATCGAGCAGCCGCCATCCCCAGCGGGTCCGGACGGCCACTCCAGAGCCATCCCCTCGGGTCTGCACTACCTTCGCCGACCCCCGCCACTCACCGCCCGACGCGCCGCCGCCTAGACAGATCCATGCCGCTCCTCCCCCTCCTGGCTCATACCACCGGCGGTGGTAGGCGCTGTCCCATCACCTCTTCAGCACCCAACACGGTGTGGCCATCGTTCCCAGCTCGATCATTGTCTCTGTTCGATATCTTTGCAATACCAGAGTTCAGAGTGACTATTTTTTTAGTTTGCATGGAAGGTGCTCGTCTAAATGTCTGTGAGCATACTTTTTCATTCCTAAGCAAAATACTACTCCATGCAAAGATACATTAAGTTAAACTGTCAGATGTTCCTGATAGTTGTTACTCTGAACGTGCATGGTTAACTGATGTGAAACTTTTGGTTTTGGGAATTCTGATCTTCTGTTTGTTTTTATTTGTGGTCAATTCTAGTTTTATGTTATATACAAATTAGACGGCACCGCGTTCACATACATATGAATAAGAGAAGTGTACAAAGATACATTAAGTTAAACTGTCAGATGTTCAGAGGTGAAAAAGAAGGGAAGAAAGTCAAAAACAAAACAATAGAAGTTCAACTTGAGAGACCTCGCTCAACTGAAAAAAGTAGTTTAGGGTGAGTTCCAGCAGAGCAGCATCCGCACTACTAATGATGCGGTCTAGTGAAGAAGCAAAATTAAGCAGAATGTTCAGAGATCCCACTCCTAAAAGTTTAGAAAAAAAGAGGGACAAAGTTCTTTGTTCGGTGATGTGTGGTGAGTGGATAGGGAAACAGAAATGAAGTTGTGGTGGAGAAAAAGGCCACCTCTTCTCACGTGGCACTCTGCTTCTCAATTATGTAATTATTAATGTAACTTATGAAGAAGAATATTCTTCTATATAGAACAAGGCTATGTTGCAAAAAGAAAAACGTGCACGCATTAGTGCATGTTGTTTATTTTGGACTCCAGTACAACCTTGATCAAAATGGAATTTTTTCCTCCTTTTATTTGAAATGAAGCTTCTTTGGGTGATGATCTACTAGCAGAAAAAAAGTAACAACTATAGTTTTGAAAACGGCATACAAAAATGGGGGGAAATGCTAACGTACCATTGAAAACTAATGCTACAAAACCAGGGGGTTAGCGTTCTAGTGTTTTTCAATCACTTTCTTTCCGTACTTCACTTGGGAAAACACGTGAGAACTTTGAATATAGAAAAAACAGAAGTTCACATAAAGTAAAAGGTTAATCCAATTAGAAAACTTAAAATGTGGTGACCTTTATATTCTTGATTTTTTTATATATGTCAAAATTTCATGGTTTCTAAAAAAACTAGAAGTTCAAAGTAAAGTAGGAGCGGTTCAATTTTAATTACAAAACTTCAAAATCCTCGTTACTAAAGAATGCAACCAAGAAGTTTAAATTAAAATAACAAAAAAATTCAAAAAAACTTAAAAGACGGATTTTTCTCATTTAAAAAAACCCTAGAAGTTCAAATTTAAATAAGAAAAAAGTTTGATGTTTATTACAAACCAAGAATTTCAAATTTCAAAAATAGAGTAGTTCAAAAAAGTTTATATAAAATGGATATTCCCCGTATCTAAAAAACCTAGAAGTTCAAGTTAAAATAATGGTGTACTTCAAAGTTAAAAAAATCCAAAATTTTGTTTTTTCAAAATAAAGAAAGTCCTGGAAGTTTAATTTAGAATAACAGAGCATTTGATTTTCACTGTTACAAAAAACCCGAGAAGTTTAGATTTTAAAAACTAAGAAGTTCGATTTAAAAAAATCAATTTTTCCTTGCTACTAAACAAAATAAAATTGAGAAGTTCAAAATAAAATAACAGAGTAGTTTGATGTATACGAAAAAACTCAAATTATTTATGTTTCTAGGAAAAATAAAAGTATGAAGTTCAATTTAAAAAAAATAGTTTCATACTTATTTGAATTCAAATTCATAAAACAAAGAAGTTCGAAGTATATAAAAAACTCAGATTTTTGCTCGTTACTAAAGAATAAAATGAGGAAGCTCAAATTAAAAAAAGGAAAAACACAAAAATGGTTAAAAAAAGAAATTTTCAATCGAACTACACGGAGCCCGCGCACCGCCGCCCCTGACCCCACGCGATGCCGCCGCCACCACACACCCCAGCTCGTCGGCGCCGCCTCGGACCCCGTGCGTCGCCGTCTCCGCCAACCCTCCCATCGCCGTGCCCGCCACATCCAGCACGCCGCCGCCGCAACTGCCACCCTAGTGACCGCCTGCACGCATGGATCCGACAAGATCCCGGTCCTTACAGGCTAGGGATGACCTCCTTGGGCGCTGTGGTCGCCGCGGACTGCGCCAACCATCGTCGTGGACTGCTCCTCTCTCTCTCGCCATCCACCGTGCCTACCTGCACCTCGAGGAGGGCTCGACCTGCAGCAAGATGAGGGCATGACCTGCTGCTTGGTGGCCACATCCGGCAGAGAGAAAAAAGGCGGTTGGGTTACAGATCTTGCACGCAGCCCTCCGGCCAGAGGGCTGCCGAGCTGCTGGGTCGCCAGCCACCACTACCAGCAGGTCGCCTTTGCCATCTCCTGTATAGAACACTAACACCGAGACTCTCAGCCCCTCTGCCTCCTCCAGTGTTTGTTTCTAGAAAAACTTTGGTCACCTCCTGTTCCTCCCGACCTCCCTCTTCCCCCGCAGTGACAAAGCTTCTCCCAGCAGCTAGCTGCTGTCTGTGGCGTCCTCTCAGGCACCATCAAACTGTTGTTCGTGCCCTGCTACTGAAGTTCAGCTTGAGTGCGAGAGGAAAAAGATTTTTGAGACAAATTAGCTGCTGCTGTTGTCCTAGGTTTTTTTGGTCTTAAATTATTTCCGTTTCTAGGAAGTGTATGTGTTGGTTGTGCATGAAGCACGTGCAGTGTATGTGTTTTGTTGTGCATAATTTTCTTGATTTTCAATAGCACGTTAAGTTAATGTTTCGGAAATTCCGAAGTTCACGTGTACTACATACAGAAGAAATTCATCAAATGAGAAAAAGGGACCGCCTAGGCCATTTCACCAAAAGCAAAAAAATTAATAGAATGTCATGACAAAAAAATAAAAAGTTCACAAGATGTAACATAGTGACTTCTAGAAAAATGGAAAAAACATAATTTTGTTTTGTATGTTTAACCATTTCAGAAGTTTCAGAGTTTACAATTACTAAAGAAATAAACCAATAAGTTCAATTGAAAATAACGAAGAAGTTCGATGTTTCTAATAGAACCCCAATTTTCACATTTCTAAAAAAATACACAAAGAAGTTCAAATAAAAAGTTAGAGGGGTTTGATGTATATAAAAAACTCAGACTTTTTCTGTTACGAAAACGAAATAGAGAGAAGTTCGGTCTGATAACTGTCAGAAGTTCATTTACTGTGTGGTGTGCATTTCATATGAGAGAAAAAAGAAATAAAAAGGCAAAGTCCAAAAAATTTGTTGCTAGAAGTTCAAGTGCTCGACCCGAGAAAGTTCAAAAATTCTTGTGAGAGAGGTTGAACAAAAATAAGTGACAGAAGTTCAAGGTGAAAACAATGAGAAGTTCAACTAGTGCAAGGAGTGCATTTCAGGTGAGAATAAAAGTATAGAAAAATAAAAGCATAAAATTTTTGTTGAAAGAAGTTCAAGTGCTCTGTCCAGGGAGGTTCAAAAATCCTTGCGAGAGAGGTTCACCTTGTATTTCCATGCTCGATTTTTTTGTATAAAATCGAATACAATTCTTTAATCAAAATATAAAAAGATGAAGTTCAAATTGGAATGACACCAAAGTTCGGAGTTTATTAAAACCTAGGATTTACATGTTCAAAAAATTAAAAACACAACGCCATTTTTTGCACTTTTAAAAACAACTCATAAACGAAAAAATGGTTGCTAGAAGTTCAAGTGCTCGGTGAGGAAAAGTTCAAAAAATTCTTGTGAGAGAGGTTCATCATGTATTTAGATGCCCAAAATACATAAAAATGTAGTTTTTTGTGTTTTAAAATAATTCTCTCAAACCAGAGAGAGGTTCAAAGTGATAACAACTGGAAGTTCACGTGCTACATGGTTTGTATTTCATAGAAGAAACATACAAATAAATTCTAACAGAGTGAGGTTCAAACAGACATGCCCCAGAAGTTCAACTACTTCACATAGTGCAAAAAACAACACGTTCAAAAACAGATTGAGGTTCAAACAGACATGACCAAGAAGTTCAACTACTTCACGCACTACAAAAAATAACACGTCAAAAACAGAGTGAGGTTCAAACAGACATGCTCGAGAAGTTCAACTACTTCATGCAATGCGTTTCCGTTCGCGATGAAGGGAGAAATCATGATCTCATCATTTTCTAATTTACTTCAAAATGGCAGGAATATCATTTGTGTAAGTTCAAGACCTCGGTCGGAAAAAATTAAAAAATTATTGTGAGAGAGGTTTGTACAAAAAGAATATCATCTGTGTAACACTAACGAATGGATGAGAAAATTATAAACGAAAATATGTCACATAAGTTCAACGTGAAAACAGCAGGAAGTTCACCTACTACACTGAATGAATTTCAGATGAAAAACTTTTAAAATCGTCGCGAGTATGAAAAAATGATCAACACGGGAAAGTTGCGTGTTTACAGCAACTTTCCATCGGTATATCACCCGCTCAATTCCCGTGAGTGGGATGGAGAGCTACGAGCAGTGGATGAAGATCTACGAGCAAAAAAAATCACGTGACAAACAGAGTGAAGTTCAGGTACACGCGCCGAGAAGTTCAGGTTCTTCACGCGGTGCATTTTCGAAGAATCTGTTTCGCGATATAGGCAGAACGCATGATCCCGCCGTTTTCGAAATTACTTGAAAACGGATAGGAATCAGAGAAAACCATCAACATGAAAAAGTTTCGCATTTTCCGTAGCTTTTCAGTGGTATATTATTTGCCCCATTCCGATAAAGTTTGTAGAAATTACGGTAAAAATACGTTTTTAACCATTTTCAAAACTGACATAAAACCGTAATGAATTAGGAGAAACAATACATACAAAAAAGTTTCGCATTTCTTCAAGCTTTCCAACGCCATATCATTTGCTGCATTTGGACGTACGATTAAAAAATTAGCTCGAAAATACGAACTCGATGAAACTTGTATCGTTTTCTAAATTACTTTTAAAACGTTCAAAATTAGAAAAAAACTTTTAACATAAAAAAGTAGAGCATGTTCATAAGCTTTCCAACTCCATATTATTTGCCTTAATTGGATTAGCCGTTTAGAAATGGCGTCAAAAATACGAACTCGGGTGTTCGGTTTGCGAAATTTTATGATTTTTCAAATTACTCTTTAACCGTAGGGAATTAGAGAAAAGTTTAAACATGTGGATGGAGCGGTTTTGCAGCAGCTTTCCAACACCATATTATTTGCCTCATTCCGATAAACGGTTTAAAAATGCGATCGAAAATACGATTCACGTTTTTTGTATGAAGAAAAAACGGTTTTCAAAACTGCTCACATTTTGCCAAAAATTTAACTTGGGTCATGATACTGATGTCCATAGCTATCCAACGGTATATCACAAGCCCCATTTGGAGACCTTTTGGCTGAAGTTCAACCTAGTACTCGGTGAAGGTCAGGCGCGTTAGTCGGGAAGTTCATGTTGTGATCAGAATATTATTCCGATCCCATGATCAGAATAGTGTTTATGTATATATATATATAGTCATATGATTTCTTATGCTAAAGTAACAATCTATTCACAATGTAAAGTATGAATCAGAAACTTCACTGAAAGCTAGCAAAATATAGTCTTGGTCACTGAAGCAATTGCAATTTATCATAACATCGGAAAGAGTCAATATAAGAGCTTTTCAGCAAGTCCACATACTCAACTATCATTTGGTCTTTCACAATTGCTAACACTCACGCAATACTTATGGGTATGAAGTTTTAATCGGACACAGAGAAAGATAGGGGCTTATAGTTTTGCCTCCCAACCTTTTACCTCAAGGGTAATGTCAACAATAATGCTTTATGAAAACCCACATCCAATTAGATATATAAATATTAGGATCTTTCCAACACACAATGCTTGCCAATGGATAAAGTGTAAAAAGGAAAGGTGGAGATCACCATGACTCTTGTATAAGGTATAAGACAAAAATAAAAGATAGGCCCTTCGCAGAAGGAAGCAGAGGTTGTCATGTGCTTTTATGGTTGGATGCACAAAATCTTAATGCAAAAGAATGTCACTTTATATTGCCACTTGTGATAGGGATCTTTATTATGCACTCTGTCGCTTTTATTTCTTCCATATCACAAGCTCATATAAAGCTTATTTTCTCCACACTGATAGATCATACATATTTAGAGAGCAATTTTTATTGCTTGCAACAGTGACAACTTACTTGAAGGATCTTATTCAATCCATAGGTAGATATGGTGGACTCTCATGGCAAAACTGAGTTTAAGGATATTTGGAAGCACAAGTAGTATCTCTACTTGGTGCAAAGAATTTGGCTAGCATGAGGGGGAAAGGCAAGCTCAACATGTTGGATGATCCATGACAATATAATTTGTTTTGGATATAAGAAAACATAAACCATTACATTGTCTTCCTTGTCCAACATCAACTTTTTAGCATGTCATATTTTAATGAGTGCTCACAATCATAAAAGATGTCCAAGATAGTATATTTATATGTGAAAACCTCTCTTTCTTTATTACTTCCTATTAATTGCAACGATGACCAAAACTATGTTTGTCAACTCTCAACAAATTTTATTCATCATACTCTTTATATGTGAAGTCGTTACTCACCATAAGATCAATATGATCTCTTTATTTCTTTTTATTCTTTCTTTTTTCTTTTTTTTCTTTTATTCCCTCAAGATCATAGCAAGATAACCAGGCCCTTGACTCAAGACTAATTCTTTACTATATATAGCTCATGGACTCGATTACATAGATAAGGATCAACACAAAACTCAAAGCTAGATCATACTAAACTTTATCCTACTAGATCAAGATATAACCAAAAGGATCGAACTAAGAAAAACGGTAAAGATAGAAGTGTGATGGTGATACGATACCAGGGCACCTCCCCCAAGATTGGCAGTTGCCAAGGGGAGTGCCCATACCCATGTATTTATGTCTCTTTCCCCGAAGGTGGTGATGTTGGAGTTGTTGATGATGTAGGCTTGTCGTCCATCTTCCAAGGCATAGGCTCACCATCATAGAAGGATGATCGAGTCTCCGGGATCCTCAAATCTGTAGCCAAACTCATCCTCTTGAATCTATATTCATACTCACAGTTTTGGTTTTGCAGGTCATAGATCTGGGCTTGGAGGTGCTCGATTTTCTCGTGAAGCTTGAAGATGGTCTCCCCAATGTTCTTGGCATCCAGCTTGTGGTTGTTGGTGAACTCCGCGATCATCATGTGGTTGGCGTCGAGTCCGCATTCCACCATCCCCTGGCACTTGAAAACTTGTTGCTCCATTGCTTCGAGTCTTGTCTCCAAGCTTCCGGTCCTCCTTGGTCTCTCAACATCGCGGATGTGCAACACCCCCTCACGCATCTCAATGGTTTGAGGGTGTTGCAGCACCTCTGCGAGGTAGGGGTTGATGGCCTTCTCGAAAAACTTGTCCTTGGGGGTGCTTGAAGACGTCATGGTGATCTAGATCTGTCAGGAAAACAACTCAAAACAAAAGCAGGAGATATTTGCGTGGTACAATGGTCAAAACCTTCGGGAGATTATATAATGAATTTTTACCGACCAAAAGAAGTATCATGCAAGAAAACGGAGTCCGAAGGGCACACGAGGTGCCCACGAGGCAGGGGGTGCGCCCAGGGGGGTAGGGCGCGCCCTCCACCCTCGTGGACGCCTCGTGTCCTTTTCGGACTACTTCTTATTTTCCTATTTTCTTATTTATTCCAAAATGGAGAAAAATTCCTATTAGAACTGTTTTGGAGTCGGTTTACTTACCGTACCACATACCTATTCCTTTTTGGAGTCTGAAACGTTCTGGAAAGTGTCCCTTATGTACTCCTACGGGGTTAAAGTGTCAATAACAATGGTTTCAACATCTATGGGACTCCCTGAGATATAATGTTTGATTCTTTGACTGTTCACCACCCTCAGATTTGTGCCTTCGAAGTTTTTGATTTTTATGGCACCGGAACGATAGACCTCCTCGATAATGTAAGGACCTTCGCATTTAGAGAGGAGTTTTCCTGCAAAAAATCTTAAACAAGAGTTCTATAACAGAACATAATCCACCTACATTAAACTCACGCTTTTGTATCCTTTTGTCATGCCATCTTTTAACATTTTCTTTAAACAGTTTGGCATTCTCATAGGCCTGGGTTCTCCACTCATCAAGTGAGCTAATGTCAAATAGTCTCTTCTCACCGGTAAGTTTGAAATCATAATTAAGCTCTTTAATGGCCCAATATGAGTTATGCTCTAGTTCGAGAGGTAAGTGACATGCTTTTCCTTAAACCATTTTATACAGATACATACCCATAGGATTTTTATATGCAGTTCTATAGGCCCATAATGCATCATCGAGTTTCTTGGACCAATTCTTTCTAGATCTATTAACAGTCTTTTGCAAAATTAATTTAAGCTCTCTATTACTTAGTTCTACTTGACCACTAGACTGTGGGTGGTATGGAGATGCAATTCTATGATTAACATCATACTTAGCAAGCATTTTACGAAAAGCACCATGAATAAAATGTGAACCACCATCAGTCATTAAGTATCTAGGGACTCCAAACCTCAGAAAAATAACTTCTTTAAGCATCTTAATAGAGGTGTTATGATCAACACTACTAGTTGGAATAGCTTCTACCCACTTAGTAACGTAATCAACAGCAACTAAAATATGTGTATACCCATTAGAGGAAGGAAACGGTCCCATATAATCAGAGCCCCGAACATCAAATGGTTCAATAACAAGTGAATAGTTCATAGGCATTTTTGACGTCTACTAATATTACCAATTCTTTGACATTCATCACAAGACAAGACAAACTTACGGGCATCTTTGAAAAGAGTAGGCCAATAAAAACCGGATTGCAATACCTTATGTGCAGTTCTATCTCCAGTGTGGTGTCCTCCATAAGCCTCGGAGTGACACTTGTGTAGGATCTGTTCTTGTTCATACTCAAGTACACAATGTCTAATAACACCATCTACTCATTCTTTATAGAGGTGTGGGTCATTCCAGAAGTAATGTATTAAATCATAGAAAAACTTTTTCTTTTGTTGGTATGTGAAACTAGGTGGTATAAATTTAGCAACAATGTAATTAGCATAATCAGCATACCATGGAGCAGTACGAGAAGCATTTATGACAGCTAATTGTTCATCAGGAAAGCTATCATCTATAGATAGTGGGTCATCAAGAACATTCTCTAACCTAGACAAGTTGTCTGCAATGGGGTTCTCAGCTCCCTTTCTATCAATAATATGCAAATCAAATTCTTGTAGCAAGAGAACCCATCTAATAAGTCTAGGTTTAGCATCTTTATTTTCCATAAGGTATTTAATAGCAGCATGAGTGTGAATAGTTACTTTAGAATCAACAATATAAGGTCTGAACTTATCACAAGCAAATACAACTGCTAAAAAATATTTTTCAGTAGTAGCATAATTTCTCTGGGCACTGTCTAGAGTTTTACTAGCATATTGGATAACATTTAATTTCTTATCAACTCTTTGTCCTAGACAACACCTACAGCATAATCACTAGCATCACACATAATTTCAAAGGGTAAATTCCAATCAGGTGGCTGAACAATAGGTGCAGAAATCAAGGCTTTCTTAAGTATTTCAAATGCTTTTACACAATCATCATCAAAGACAAAAGGGACATCTTTTTGTAAGACATTAGTCAGAGGCCTAGAGGTTTTTGAGAAGT
This sequence comes from Triticum urartu, assembly GCF_003073215.2. NCBI lineage: Eukaryota > Viridiplantae > Streptophyta > Magnoliopsida > Poales > Poaceae > Triticum > Triticum urartu. Next base: position 441,344,834 of record NC_053025.1, on the reverse strand, counting down.
CTTTAATGAACCTCCTATAAAAACCGGCATGACCAAGGAAACTTCTTATACCTTTAATGTCCTTAGGACACAACATCTTTTCAATAGCATCAACTTTAGCTTTATCAACTTCAATACCTCTTTTAGAAATTTTATGCCGCAAGACAATACCTTCATTAACCATAAAGTGGCGCTTATCCAAGTTCAAGACAAGATTAGTTTCTTCACATCTCTGCAAAACTCGCTCAATGTTGCTTAAGCAATCATCAAAATAAGTTCCATACACGAAGAAATCATCCATGAAAACCTCAACAATCTTTTCACAAAAGACAGAGAATATAACAGTCATACATCTTTGAAAGGTAGCAGGTGCATTACATAAACCAAAAGGCATACGTCTATAAGCAAAGGTACCAAAAGGGCAAGTAAAATGGTCTTTTCCTGATCCTCTTTTGACACAGGTATTTAAGAGAAACCAGAATAACCGTCTAGAAAACAAAAATGTGTGTGTTTGGATAATATTTCTAGCATTTGATTAATAAAGGGTAAAGGGTAATGATCCTTTCTAGTAGCTTTATTTAATTTGTGAAAATCAATTACCATTCTATAACTCGTAAAAATTCTTTTTGGGATAAATTCATCTTTATCATTAGGAACAACAGTAATACCTTCCTTCTTAGGGACACCATGGACAAGACTTACCCACTGACTATCAGCAACATGATAAATTATACCTGCCTCTAGAAGCTTTAGTATTTCATTTCTTACCACTTCTTTCATCTTAGGATTTAACCATCGTTGGTGATCAACAACCGGTTTAGCAACTTTCTACAATTTTATTTTGTGCTGGCATAGAGTGGGACTAATGCCCTTAAGATCATCAAGAGTATATCCAATAGCAGCACGGTGCTTCTTCAGAGTTTTCAATAATTTCTCTTCTTCCTACTTTGAAAGGTTAGCACTAATAATAACAGGATATATCTTCTTTCCATCCAGATAAGCATATTTAAGAGTATCAAGTAATGGTTTAAGCTCAAACACGGGGTCACACTTGGGTGGAGGAGGACCCCCTAGAATTTCAACCGGCAAGTTGTGTTTCAAAATAGGCCCCTGTTTAAAGAATACTTCATCTATTTCCCTTCTTTCATTCATAAACATATCATTTTCATGGTCTAGCAAATATTGTTCTAAAGGATCATTAGGAGGCACGACAATAGAAGCAAGACCAATAATTTCATCTTTACTAGGCAATTCTTTATCATGGGGTTGTCTATGGAATTTAGTAGAATTAAAATCTTGAGACATACCCCCTAAACCAACAATAACAATATCCTTTTTGCAGTCTATCTTAGCATTGACAGTATTCAAGAACGGTCTACCAAATATAATGGGACAAAAGTCATCTTGTGGGGAACCAAGAACAAGAAAATCAGTAGGATATTTAACTTTCCCGCACAAGACTTCAACATCTCTAACAATCCCAACTGGTGAAATAGTATCTCTATTGGCAAGCTTAATAGTAACATCAATATCTTCTATCTCAGCAGGTGCAATATCATGCATAATTTCTTTGTATAAGGAATGTGGCATTGCACTCGCACTAGCACCCATGTCACATAAGCCATGGTAGCAATGATCTCCTATTTTAACAGAAACAACATGCATGCCTACAACAGTTCTATGTTTATCTTTAGTATTGGTTCTAGCAATTCTAGCAGCTTCATCACAGAAGTAAATAACATGCCCATCAATATTATCGACCAAGAGATCTTTAACCATAGCAATACTAGGTTCAACTTTAATTTGCTCAGGGGGTGTAGGTGTTCTAGCATTACTCTTATGAACCACAGTTGAAGCTTTAGCATGATACTTTATTCTAACAGGGAAAGGTGGTTTCTCAATATAAGCGGTAGGAACAATAGGATCAACATTATAAGTGTTAGTATTTTCTTCAACTTTAATAGATTTAACTACTTTTACTTCAATGGGAGGATGATATTTAAACCACTTCTACTTAAGGAGATCAACATGAGTAGCAAATGATTCACAGAAAGAAGCCACTATCTCAGAGTCAAGTCCATATTTAGTGCTAAATTCACGAAAACATCGGTATCCATAAAAGATTTAATACAAACAAACTTAGGTGTTATACCTGATTCTTTACCTTCGTCGAGTTCCCAATCTTCAGAGTTGCGTTTAATTCTTTCCAATAAATCCCATCTGAATTCAATAGTCTTCATCATAAAAGAACCAGTACAAAAAGTATCGAGCATGGGGTGATTATTGAGAGAAAGTCGAGCATAATTTTTTTGAATAATAATTTCTCCTAAGAGCTCATGATTGGGGCATGAATATAACATTGACTTAAGCCTCCCCAAGCTTGAGCGATACTTTCTCCTTCGCGAGGCCAAAAATTATATATATATAATTACGATCAGGATGAACGAGATGCATAGGATAAAACTTCTGATGAAATTCCAATTTCAATTGGTTGTAGTTCCATGATCCAATATCATCACATAGCCTAAACCATGTCAATGCCTTTCCCTTAAAATATAAAGGGAAGACCTTCTTCTTGATAACATCCTCGGGCATACCTGCAAGCTTAAATAATCCACAAACTTCATCCACATAGATTAGGTGCATATCGGGATGTAATGTTCCATCTACTGTAGAAGGATTAGCTAGCAGTTTCTCTATCATACCCGAGGGAATTTCAAAGTAAACATTTTCAGTAGGTTCAGTAGGTTGAGGATCAACTCTTTGCTTTACTGGTCGGGGTGAAGATACCCCGAACAAGCCCCTCAAAGGATTATTTTCCATAGTAACAAGTGACAGTAAGTTTCAGCACACTATATAAATTTTTCCTTACCAAATTCCACCTACCAAAGGCGCTTCACTCCCTGGCAACGACGCCAGAAAAGATTCTTGATGACCCCAAAAGTGTAGGGGATCTATCGTAGCCCTTTCGATAAGTAAGGGTGTCAAACCCAACGAGGAGCAGAAGGAAATGACAAGCGGTTTTCAGTAAGGTATTCTCTGCAAGCACTGAAATTATCGGTAACAGATAGTTTTGTGATAAGGTAATTCATAACGAGTAACAAGTAACAAAAGTAAACAAGGTTCAGCAAGGTGGCCCAATCCTTTTTGTAGCAAAGGACAAGCCTGGACAAACTCTTATATAAAGGAAAGCGCTCCCGAGGGCACATGGGAATTATCGTTAAGCTAGTTTTCATCACGCTCATATGATTTGCGTTCGTTACTTTGATAATTTGATATGTGGGTGGACCGGTGCTTGGATACTGCCCTTCCTTGGACAAGCGTCCCACTTATGATTAACCCCCCTCGCAAGCATCCGCAACTATGAAAGATGAATTAAGGTAAAGCTAACCATAGCATGAAACATATGGATCCAAATCAGCCCCTTACGAAGCAACGCATAAACTAGGGTTTAAGCTTCTGTCACTCTAGCAACCCATCATCTACTTATTACTTCCCAATGCCTTCCTGAGGGAGTCCTGGATTAGGGGGTCTCCAGACAGCCGGACTATATCCTTTGGCCGGGTTGGACTATGAAGATACAAGATTGAAGACTTCGTCCCGTGTCCGGATGGGACTCTACTTGGCGTGGAAGGCAAGCTAGGCAATACGGATATGTATATCTCCTCCTTTGTAACCGACCTTGTGTAACCCTAGCCCTTTCCGATGTCTATATAAACCGGAGGGTTTTAGTCCGTAGGACAACATACAATCATACCATAGGATAGCTTCTAGGGTTTAGCCTCTCCGATCTCGTGGTAGATCTACTCTTGTACTACCCATATCATCAATATTAATCAAGCAGGACGTAGGGTTTTACCTCCATCAAGAGGGCCCGAACCTGGGTAGAACATCGTGTCCCCTGCCTCCTGTTACCATCCGCCTTAGACGCACAGTTCGGGACCCCCTACCCGAGATCCGCCGGTTTTGACACCGACATTGGTGCTTTCATTAAGAGTTCCTCTGTGTCGTCACCATCAGGCTTGATGGCTCCTTCGATCATCGTTAGCGATGCAGTCCAGGGTGAGACTTTTCTCCCGGACAGATTTTTGTATTTGGCGGCTTTGCACTGCGGGCCAATTCGCTTGGCCATCTGGAGTAGATTGAAAGCTACGCCCCTGGCCATCAGGTCAGGTTTGGAAGCTTAAACTACACGGCCGATATCCGCGGAGACTTGATCTTCGATGGATTCGAGCCTCTGCCTTGTGCGTCACGCGGTCATGATGAGTACGATTTAGCTCTACCATCAGATAGTGTTCAGGAGATCGCACCGGCAGCCGCTCCGACCCTCAATTCGGAGCCAGTTGCGCCATCCATGGATGGGTGGATGGACCCCGCCACGGAGGCCTTACCCTCAGCGGCGATCGAGCCGAACATCGACCTTACCCTGCATGAGAGCCGTGTTGTCAGACTGCCGGATCCTTCTCCGGCCACGGACTCCAAACCGCCTGCACCCGTTCCTAGCGAATCCGATTGGGCACTGATCATGGAGTTTACCTCCGCGGATAATTTTCAGCACTCGCCCTTTGGCGATATACTGAACTCATTAAGGTCCCTCTCCTTGTCAGGAGGATCCTGGCCGAACTATGTCCGGCAGGATTGGGATGCGGATGACGAAGAAATTCGCTACCCACCCACCACCCACTTAGTAGCCACTGTCGATGACTTAACCGACATGCTCGACTTCGACTCCGAAGACATCGACGGTATGGACGACGATGCGGGAGACGAAGAGAAACCACTGCCCACAGGGCACTGGACAGCCACCTCATCATACGATATATACATGGTGGACACACCCAAAGAAGGCAATGGCGACGAGACAGCGGAGGATGACCCCTCCAAGAAGCAACCCAAGAGCCGACGTCAGCGGCGCCGCTCTAAGTCCCGCCAAAGCAAAAGTGGTGATACCGGCATGGGAGATAATAACACTCTGGATAGTGCTGAAGATGGCAACAATCCCCTCCAGCACGATCTATAACAGGAGGATGGAGAGGCCAGCCCTCCAGAGAGAGCGGCAGATGGAGAGGCGGAGGATGATAATTACATGCCCCCCTCCGAAGACGAGGCAAGCCTCGATGATGATGAATTTGTCGTGCCAGAGGATCCCGTCGAACAAGAGCGCTTCAAGCGCCGGCTTATAGCCACGGCAAATAGCCTTAAGAAAAAGGAGCAGCAGCTTCAAGCTGATCAAGATCTGCTAGCTGACAGATGGACTGAAGTCCTCGCGGTCGAGGAATATAAACTCGAACGCCCCTCCAAGAGTTACCCAAAATGCAGGTTGCTACCCCGACTGGAGGAAGAAGCGTATGACGCGGCTGATCGGCCACCTTGTGGCCGCGATAGAGAGGCATTCCAGCCAAAAGCTCAGCCTGCACCCGACGCCATTCAAATAAAAATGCATGGGGAAATATGCCAGACCTGTGAGATGTATTGGAGGACAAAGCAAAACATGCAAGATCGATCTACGGATCACGAGGGTGCACCACTATGCGAGACGATAAATGTCACGCCGGATACAGTAAAAGTAAATCCGGCCGGGCCGAACACAGTGGGCAAGACTCATTGGAGCTGCGTCGCGATATAGCCCAATACAGAGGTGCCGCACACCCCTTATGCTTCACAGATGAAGTAATGGATCATCAAATCCCAGAGGGTTTCAAACCCGTAAACATAGAATCATACAACGGCACGACAGATCCTGCGGTATGGATCGAGGATTTCCTCCTGCACATCCACATGGCCCGTGGTGATGACCTACACGCAATAAAATACCTCCCACTCAAACATAAAGGACCATCTCGGCATTGGCTCAACAGCTTGCCAGCAGAGTCCATTGGCTGTTGGGAAGATCTGGAAGCCGCATTCCTCGAGAACTTTCAGGGCACTTATGTGCGACCACCAGATGCTGATGACTTGAGCCACATAATTCAGTAGCCAGAGGAATCGGCCAGGCAATTCTGGACACGGTTCCTAACAAAGAAAAATCAAATCATCGACTGCCCGGATGCAGAGGCCCTAGCAGCTTTTAAACACAACATCCGCGACGAGTGGCTAGCCCGGCACCTTGGTCAGGAAAAACCGAAATCTATGGCAGCCCTCACGACACTCATGACCCGCTTTTGTGCCGGAGAAGACAGCTGGCTGGCTCGCAGTAATAACATATCAAAGAACCATGGTACTTTGGATATCAAGGACGGCAATAGCAGGCCACGTCGCAACAAACATAAGTGCCGCATTAACAGCGACAATACCGAGGATACGATAGTCAATGCCGGATTCAAAGGCTCTAAACCCGGTCAGCGGAAAAAGCCATTCAAAAGAAGCACTCCGGGCCCGTCCAGTTTGGACCGTATACTCGATCGCTCCTGTCAAATACACGGGGGACCCCGACAAGCCAGCCAACCACACCAACAGGGATTGTTGGGTGTTCAAGCAGGTCGGCAAGTTAATTGCCGAAAACAAAGATAAGGGGCCACATAGCGATGACGAGGAAGAGCCCCGGCAGCCGAACACCGGAGGACAGAAGAGGTTCCCCCCACAAGTGCGGACGGTGAACATGATATACGCAACCCACATCCCCAAGAGGGAGCGGAAGCGTGCACTCAGGGACGTATATGCGTTGGAGCCAGTCGCCCCAAAGTTCAACCCATGGTCCTCCTGTCCGATCACCTTCGATCGCAGGGACCACCCCACTAGTATCCGTCATGGCGGATTCGCCGCATTGGTCCTAGACCCAATCATTGACGGATTTCACCTCACTCGAGTCCTTATGGATGGCGGCAGCAGCCTGAACCTGCTTTACCAGGACATAGTGCGCAAAATGGGTATAGACCCCTCAAGGATCAAACCTACAAAAAAGACCTTTAAAGGCGTCATACCAGGTGTAGAGGCCCATTGCACAGGCTCAGTCACACTGGAAGTGGTCTTTGGATCCCCGGATAACTTCCGAAGCGAAGAGTTAATCTTCGACATAGTCACGTTCCGCAGTGGTTATCATGCACTGCTCGGGCGAACCGCATTTGCGAGATTCAATGCGGTACCGCATTATGCATACCTCAAGCTCAAGATGCCAGGACCTCGGGGGGTCATCACAGTCAATGGAAACACAGAGCGCTCTCTCCGCACGGAGGAGCACACTGCAGCCCTCGCAGCAGAAGCAAAAAGCAGCCTAGGGGCTTCCCGCTTTGTTATTTTTCTCTTTCAGGACTTTAATATCTAGAAACCCTGTCCGGCAACATGATTGCCGAACACATGATGCAGCAACCAAGGAGGCAGAAAGCTACATCACACCATGGAACTCCCAGGTGGATTACGATAACGAGTGAAATACTTGCTTTAATATTATTCCTCAGCTTGCCCTTGGAGGGGACATAGTCCTACTTTTTGCTTATCGCACTACCTCTATCATTCTGCTCTAACGCACATTTTTTTAATAAACAATGCATTGCATTAAGGCTTTTATGGCATTCTTCTTTTTTTATATATATGTTCATTCGTGACATCCAGCACCCATACACTTTGGTACGGCCAATACACCAGGGGCTTAAGTACCCCACAATATGGTGTGAGAAGTCCGAACACTTTCACAAGTGCGGCACCCTGAACTTATAGCATTATATGCATCAACTCCGAATCATGTCTTTGGTCAATAGTTGGGTTTGCCTGGCTCCCATGTTTTGGTACCTTACGTTCCGCTATATCGGCTAAGTTAGCACTGGGAGAACTACTGCGATTGTGCCCCGGTTCAGCTGGGCTAAGCACCTCAGTAGAGAAAGCTAAAACTGACTATCATGATAAGGCGAGAGACTGGTCACTGTTTGAGAGGTTTTCGAGTCCTTAAAGACTTATGCCGCTTAGAGCGAGGAGTCAGCCTTGTCCGGCTTAAGGTGTGTATCGCGCCCCGAATTCGGCGTTCCGAATACTAGGGGCTTCGCCGAAATTTAAAATTATGAATTCTATGGCTAAGTGAGAGTGATAACGCACTATAGTCCGATTGCCTTGTTCGTTGTGCTGAGCACCTCCCTCGAAGGACCCAACAATGGGAACAAGAGTGCTCAGGTTTATCCTGAACACCCCAGCACTCGTGGCATGGGGGCAGAAGCCGACGACTAGCCATCTCTCAGATTTGATAAACAGCCAAACAGAAGGTAATATTTTAAATTCAAACAAGCGTTGCATAGCACATATGAACAAGTTTTTCATAACTACAGGATTACACGAGCAAGTTTACTCAAATATTATATCTTTCGTACACTCGTCCGCTATGAGACGAGCACCCTTCAGGACACCCTCATAGTACATCTCGGGGTGGCGATGCTCCTTGCCCTCCGGCGGCCCTTCCTTGATCAGCTTCACGGCGTCTAGCTTGGCCCATTGCACCTTCATACGGGCGAAAGCCCGACGTGCACCTTCGATGTAGACGGACTGCTTGATGACTTCCAGCCATGGGCAGGCATCCACAAGCCGCCTCACCAGGCCGAAGTAGCTATTCGGAAGGGTGTCGCCAGGCCATAGCCGGACTATAAAGCCCTTCATGGCCTGTTTGGCCGCCTTGTGTAGCTCGACTAGCTGCTTTAGCTGGTCGCTCATAGGCACCGGGTGTTCGTTCCCAGTATACTGAGACCAGAACAGCTTCTCCGTTGAGCTTCCCTCCTCGGCCTGGTAAAACTGTGCGGCATCCGACACGCTGCGGGGCAAATCTGCGAATGCTCCTGGAGAGCTCCGGATTCGGGTAAGTAACAGGTAATTTACTTTGACATGCTTGCTTTGCATATAGAATGCCTTACCCGCCGCTATCTTCTTCATCGCATTAATCTCCTGGAGGGCCTTCTGTGCTTCGGCCTTGGCACTCTTTGCACTTTCACGGGCGGTGGCATGCTCGGACTCTCGCGTCTTCAAGTCAAGCTCCAATGCCTCGTGCTTCGTCACGAGAGCGTGGAGCTCTTGCTGCACCTCGCCCACCCGTGCCTCATGCCTTTTCCGCTCGGTGCGCTCCTTGGCCGCTTTGTTTTCGGCCTCGGATAGCGCTTGCTTCAAGGTCGCCACCTCGGTCGTGGCCCCTGGCAAATTTACGATGATCCTGTCATTTTGCAATCGCATTCTTTTTATACATATCCATAGACTAGGCACTACTTACCTTTGTCCTCCTCGAGCTGCCTCTTGGCAAGGCTGAGTTCTCTCTTGGACCCCTCAAGGTCCTGCTTCAATGCGGCAACCTCCGTAGTCTGTGCGGCAGAGGCCAGCAGCGAAGCCTGCATACGCATATAGACATACTTATGTTAGACTCATGCGATATTGTTTGATCCTCTATTCGGCTTTTCTTTTTGAACACCAAACAGAGCATCAGGGGCTACTGTCTAGGCGGTAATATTTTTCCTATATTTCAAAAACTTACCTCAAAGCCTGTTAGAAGGCTGGCACAGGCTTCATTCAATCCGCTCTTGGCGGACTGAACCTTCTGAACAACCGCACTCATAATAGTGTGGTGCTCCTCGTCGATGGAAGCGCTGCGAAGCGCTCCCAGCAGATTGTCCGATGCCTCTGGATGGACAGAGGTCACCGACACAGGCGTCTTGCCCCTCTTGGAAGGAGGCCGCCTGCCCGAGCCCGGAACCACTGGAGGTTCCGGCGCGGTGTTCGGCTGAGAGCTGAACTCGGAGTCTTCGGGGGCCTTGTTCCCTCTGCTCCCGGAGTCCGGAAGGTCACCTTGAGGCGCCTCCGGGACTATCTCCCCTCGACCCGGTGCCTCTTGAGACAACACCTCGGCGTTGTCCGTAGGGCAAGGGGAGGTGGCGGTCGGAAGTGGATCACTATCCATATCCGACGAGTCCAGGGAGCCGTCTGACGAGGATACATCAATACGGGCTCGGGACGGTCTGCATAATCACGATTTGGCGTTAGGAGAAGCAGTGCGACAAAGGAATGCTATGAGTTACTCTGGTATCCGAATACTTACGACTTCGTGTCACAGCCCTAGATTTGGTTGTAACCAGTTGCACAAATTCATGCATCATGTATATATTTATGAAAGTTGAATTGGGGAAAGTGGGAAGCCTCAGAAGTCTTTTACAAAAATGATCAACAATAAAAAAATTGTTGCAAATAAACCCAAGAAAATGTTCCTGTCAAGCTATAAAAATATTGGCAAGAGGTAAAACTCAAACCAATATTTTTGGAGTCTCAGAAATATTTATTTCGGGCCTTTGAATTAATTCAATAACTATTTGCATTGGATATATATTCTTAATATAATTAATATATGTCCAATAATTCTGGAACATTTTATGTGGTTTTGTATATATTAGTTCTAGCCACATAATTATTTTCAGGATTTTATAAAATGGTTTGGTGTTAAAACTAAAACCAAAACAAATTGCAGAAAGAAATTAAAAATAGAAACACACAGAGAGAGAGCTACCTGGACTTACCTCTGCAGCCCACCTGGCGGCCCAAGTGGCCGGCCCAGCCCACCACCGCCTCCTTCCCTGTCGCCTTCCTCCTCGCGCCAGTAGGCAGAGGGCGTGTGCCCGCGGCGCGCCGGCACGCACCAGCCACCTCTTGCTTCCCCGACCCCTTCTAGCGACGCCACGGAGATGGCCCGAAGCCCCTGTCCCCTCTCCCTCACTCGCCGCTCTCTCTCCCCTCCCCTGGCTCTCTCCCTCTAGCTCAATCGAGCGAAACCGTCGCCGCCGACCAGCGCTCGCGCGGCCACAGCCACCCCCTTGCTCCCTTGGCGCGTCCGAGAGCTCCGCCTCGTTCCCCTCTTCCTCCTCACCGAGCCACATGGTGCCTGAAGCCCCTGCACGCCGCCAACACCGCCGTTCCCCTCGTCGGTCGCCGTGGATCCTCGCCGTCGATTCGGGAGCTATCGGGCGTCCCCGACCTCGCTCTCGCGCTCCCTGCACTCGCTGTGAGCCAATACGCCGAACCCCTCTCTTCCCGTGATCTATTTCCCTCTCTAGCCGCCGTTCCCATCGAGCCCGAGAGCTCAGCTCCGCCGGCGATGTCGCCACCACGGCCTGAGCTCGACCCAGCCATGACCTTGCACCGCATCATGCTCCTGGCGCCTCCAGGAGGCTGCCTAGCCACTCCGTTGGCTCGCCCAAGCACTTCAGCCCAGCGCCCGCGCTACCCCGTACTCCGGCCGCCGCCACGAGCTCAACTCCGGTGAGCTCACTCCACCGCAGCCTATCTCGCTTGCTCCAATGGATGCGCGAGAGTGCCAGCTCTCTGTAGGTGGTCTCGGCCGCTAATTTGGTCACTGGAGGGCAAAATCCGAGCCCCTCCGCCGTCTCGGCCTCGCCGGCGACTCAACGCCGGCAAGGTTGACCCCTGTTTGACCTCCCCGGCGTCCTGACGTGTGGGCCCGGGCCCCTGTTTAATTAGTGCTAGGTAATTAGTGTTAATTAACTTAGTTAACTAGATGAGCCACTGACATGCGGGCCCAGCCCTAGATTAGTTAAGTTAATCACCTACCTAGCACTAACAGGCACTGTTAGTTAGATGCGACACTGACACGTGGGTCCCACAGGTCAGGTTTGACCTGGACCGGGCATGTTGACCTGCTGACGTCGGCATGACCTAATGCTGACGCAGTATTACTTTTCTAGATTTAATTTAATTCAGGAAATTCCAGGAAATGTTTAAAACTTTAAAAATTCATAGAAAATCAATAGTAGCTCAGAATGAAATAATTTATATATGAAAAATTATCAGAAAAATTCAAGAAATCTGTTTATGGCATTTTCATGCATGTTAGAACAACTTATGGCTGCTGTTTAGGCCAATTCATACAAATGGAATTTAAACTCTCACATATGGAGTTTGAATTTGAACCTAGGGTTCAAACCAACTCCATTTAACATGTTGCTAGTTGCATTAGCTCAAACACATTCATATTGCCATGTCATAGCATGCATCATATTGTTGCATATCGTCATGTGTTGATTGAGTTCTTTCTCAGTTGCCGGTGTTTGTCCCCTCTCGGTAGACGCTGCTCCGACGCTGTGATCGTTGACACTGATGAAGACTCAGTGTTATCTTCAGAAGTGCCAGGCAAGCACAACCCCCTTGTTCATTCCGATACAAGCCCACTCTATCGCTCCTACTCTCTTTTACTGCATTAGGACAACAACGATTCATCTGTTACTTGTTGCGCTAGTCGAACCCCTTATCCTCTGCATGACCTGTCATTGCCACGGTAAATAGATGAAACCCACTAGCATGAGTAGGAGTTGTTTGAGCCCTGATGTGCCTACTCATTCATGCTTGTTTGTCATGCCTGCTACTTCTTAGAGTTGAGTCAGGTCTGATTCATCGGGGGTGAATTGGAACGGTGATGAACATGTCCTACTGTGTGTGAGCTAAGTGTGTGAACACGTTTTGGTAAAGGTAGCGGTGAGAGGCCATGTAGGAGTACATGGTGGGTTGTCTCATTGCAGCCGTCCTCAAGAACTGAGTTCTGTGTCTGTGATCCATGAACAACTACTACCACTCATTGGGATCCTTAATTGACCCTCTCGGCTTCTTAATCACCCTAGTACTCTGTCCAGGAGTTGCAACTAGTTTCTGGTGTTTGTAGGTTTTGTGTTGGCGGCCGTGCGTAGCGCTGACCCTAGGGGTGGGCTATGTTGCGGTAGATACACCGTGGCACGGTGTACCGGGCGCCTGTTTGGTGACTCGGGAACCCTGTTCACATCATTCAGGGCCGTATGTGGAAACCTCGGCCGGACTCCCTGCGGATGGAACCTGGATAGGCGATAAACCTGGACTAGAGACTTAAGTGTTTAGGTAGGCCGTGGCCGACACCCTCGCCAGGCTTCCGCTTGAAGGTTGCCGAGATACATGACGTGTATATGGTGGTAAGTGGTGGAGCGTGTGTGAAGAAGTACACCCCCGTCAGGGTTATCATTATCTATTCGAATAGCCAGATTCCTCGGATATGGAAACTTGGACCCCTTGCATAGTTCATAGACAAGTGAAAGTGGATACTCTAAAACTCGCAAGATAAGTGTGAGTGCTATGGATGGCCTTCTCGTAGGGAGACGGGAGCAGTTCCGTAGTGGTGTATTGAATGGTGAATATGTGGACGCGTGTGCGCCACCTCAAAAGAGTTGCTTGCAGTCATAGTTCAGGTTAGCCACTGAGTCAAAGCTGGCTTGCTGCAGTTAAACTCCACTACCCCCCTTGTTGATACCGATGCATATGTAGCTAGTTCTGATGTAAGTCTTGCTGAGTACCTTTGTACTCACGTTTGCTTAATTTATGTTTTACAGAGAGAGACTTCAGTCTCGCTAGTAGTTCCGCGTGGACTTCGACGTTAGCTTGATACCTCAGCTACGATCTTGTGCCCTCGGCAGGATCTGGTAGATAGTCAGGCTTCTCAGCCTTTTCCATTTGTAGATGTCTGTACTCAGACATGTTAAGCTTCCGCATGTGCTATGATTTGTATGCTATGATTGTTGGGTCATGAGACCCATGTTTGTAATATCTCGCTCCTCGGAGCCTAATGAATAATACTTGAGTTGTAGAGTTATGTTGTGATGCCATGTTGTATCTACACATATCGAGCATATTGTGTGTATGATTGAAATGCTTGGTATGTGTGGGATCCGACAATCTAGTGGTTTATCCTTGGTAGCCTCTCTTATGGGGAAATGTAGTCTAGTGCTTCCATGAGCCATAGTAGTCCGCTACAGCCTGGTTCACCGGAGTGTTGCTAGCCCAGCACTACTGCTCAGGACACCTGACTGGCCGGCATGTGTTTCACTTCGTTCCTGTGTCTGTCCCTTCGGGGAAATGTCACGCGGTGACATCCGGAGTCCTGCCTAGCCTGCTACAGCCCGGGTTCCCGGAGTCCTGTTAGCCCAGTGCTACAGCCCGGATTCACACGCTGCTGACCGACATGCTCGATGTGATTCATGTATGCCTGTCCCCATAGGTTAGTGCCTCTTTGGGTTCACGACTAGCCATGTCGGCCCTCATATGGATGCTAGCGACACTATCATATACGTGAGCCAAAAAGGCGCATACGGTCCCGGGCCATGGTAAGGCGACACCCGTGGGAATACCGTGCGTGAGGCCGCAAAGTGATATGAGGTGTTACCGGCTAGATCGATGTGACTTGGAATCGGGGTGCTGACAGCGTTGGTATCAGAGCCTGACTGTCTGTAGGATTACCAAGCCAAACTGGTCGAAGTCGAGTCTAGAAATGCTTTAGCTATGTAAGGGAATTGATTGTGGAAGGGAACGTAAGGCTCTTTTTACTCCTTTACCTTATGCCCTCTGATCTGAGTCATTCTCTTCTCATTCTATGCGGGTTAAGAAACTAGGCCTTCTCATATATCTATCAGGATGACGTGTTACTAATCCGTAGACTTATAGGATTGTTGGATTCAAGTCTCAGTTCAGTTCCTTTTACCTCCGTATGCTCATAGCTGGCCTCAGAACCTTGATATTGTAATGTTGAGTGGTCATGCCACTATTTTGCAGGATGTCTCAATTTTTTTGAGCATTTACAGCCGTTATGCTGTCCGAGTCATCCCAGGTTTCTAAGTAGTCTGATGCATTTGCAAACCCCTTCCTCCTGTTCCTGATGTCCATTTGGGCTAGATTAATCACACTAATCGGTGAGTTGAGGTACTTTGTTGCCTCGACATATATGTTGGAGCTATTACTATGACCCTAGGTGTTTTAGGGAGTCACCTAGTGATCTAGCCATGTTTTGTATCCCCAGTGTGTGATTCTGGCCACCATTCTTGAAAGCATCTCGTGATGCCATTTAGTAGTAGGTATTCTATTCCTGGGTTCTTGAACCCGAGATTCACCCTACTTACCTCATGTTGATAGTGTTTGATAGTTCCTTTAGGATATTAGTAACCTCGCGACAACCCTCGAGGTCTGTGGTATTTCTTCCTTCCAAATACCATGAACCATTAAGGCAGAAGTTCTTTGAACCAAAATATCACAATCAGAGTACTCTTGAGGAGTTCTCCATTCATAATTGTGATTCTGTCAGTTCTACCTTTCTGCATGGGTTATCCGGAAGAAACCTGTTGAACTTGATTCGACATACTAATCTATGCATCCACAACTCAGGAAGATATATGTCCCCTTGAGTTGTCCATCTTCATTTGTTATTCCGACCATCGTCTATCAATTGATAGTCAGGAGTAATTGTGCATCCGTGTTATCGATGTTTATTATTCTCGTGGTATGTTAAGCCATTCCATTTCAGAATAATTAGGAGAAACAAACTCCAGTACCTCATCCATATCCAGGATTGGGTCAAAGTAGTTGTGTTCTGCAGATCAAATGCCAATCCAGCTTTTGCTCTGTTCTACCCTAGAGTATTACCCCCTTTGTGTCAGGATTTTCATGAGAATTGCACCCTCTCTCATGAATTCTTGACGCAGTGATACTTCTTACCATCATTTTTCATTCCTCGGTCCCGTGTTGTCACAACCGGAATGCCGACAAGTGAACCATGATGTGTGAAATCAATACTCCTAGCAACTAGTTGCTAGGTAGCTAATGGACAATAATTTCTTTCTTAGCGTGTTGGTTATTGAATCATTATCCTAAGATTGATCGTGCTACCTAGTCCATTTTTCCTGGTGCACTCTTCGATCAATGAGTTAGGATTGTGTCAGTCCCTCGCTCTCTTGATCATATCGTCTTGCTCTGAAAAGCAAGATTGTTCCCGAGCTTAGGAACATATCGGTGGTTCGTGATTTTCTGAATATTTCCTCGGAAGTATCACCAGGTTGCCCCCTGACTGTTATGTTGAGCTCGTGATCAAGTTGGTTTCTCGTAAACCACCCCTTCTCCAAGAATCTGTGTTGGATACCCTGAGCTAGTTGGTTAAGCTGAACAACAACTTGGAGAGTTGGAAGATGAAAGCTTGTCCGGCTCAGTTCATTCCAAAGGGATATCCTTGTGTGTGTGTGTGTGTGTTGAAGAAAGATGATATTTTCATCGATTGTTCCTCGAGATCGGTTGTTGAATCTATCATCTTGTCCAAACCTTGATTTGAGTGTGGGCTATTGTCAAGTCAAATGAGAACCAACGATGTTCATAATGTTGTCCTACTCGTGGTTGTTTCCCCTAGCATACACCGTTATATCTTTTGGGTCCGACCAATGCTATCACCTTGTTCACATAATTATGGAATTCCATCTTCATGGAAATCTGGATGACCTGTTGTTGAGCCCATCGACGATATTTTCATCTTATCCATGATTCATGTTGAACATTAAGCTAGTGTTGGAAACTTTGAAAGCATTTCTTCATGCTAGCTCATGAAGCATATGTTTGGTATAAGAAGTGACTTCCTCTAATTCATGTGCATTTGATGAAACTTTCCGTCGTGAATTTGAGAAAGCTTGTTTTTGCTTCCTTCGGAACCATCCCAAGTCAGTCATGCATATGTGCGAAGTATTCTATGGTCTGGAGACTTGCAACCTTCATTCTATATGAATCCCTAGCACACCAAGCCACTTATTGATTTGTTCAAGGAGAAGAAGTTTCTTCTTAAGAGCTAGACTTACGCAAGGACTTCGATATCCTCGATGATGGTTCCCCATCTGGACTCAGTAGTGTTTTATTATAAGACTACTATGTGGTCATGCTTGTTTGGGACAGCGTGTTCACAGGTTTGTAGCAAAACCGGCTCATGTTTTGGAGCTTACCACCATAGTCCATTTCCTGAGAATCTCGCAATGACATCTCGTCGATTTGTGTTGCAAACTTTCATTTTCTTTCTAGACTCGATGAGTCTGGAATATCCTAACACCAACCAGATCTGAATCTCGGGCAGATATGATGGTTGGAACGTACTCCAAGAACTATATTGTTGGTCCCTCTGTAACCAGTAATGTGGATGTCGTGGCCAACACACCTAACCGGAAGGCCCATTATTGTAGTATCCTGGTTGAAGAAGTTAGTCACCTCCCCATAAGGATCTCGCAGGATCTGCCTCCGTAGTTATTCCTTTGGATTCTTGAGCTTCCGAAGTCCGACCTTTTACTTGATGTTCTAGATATCAAACCATATCTATGAATGGATTATCCTAGCACATCAAGGAGAACATTAGAAGCGGAGTGCTAATTGTCTCTCGGTCGATCATCCAGATTTTGTTTCCTTGGCCTCGCTAAGGTGAAATCTGAGAAAGTGTTATCTTCCTTTGCATCTGCATCATCCATCACCATTCATCATGGTGGTATGTTGTGTTGCCAGGATCCTTGACACAGATATTGGTAAAACCTTGATGAATATGGAGATGCTCAAGTTCTTGAGAACACGCGTAAGCACTAGGATTTATCGTCAGCATTAACTGGGATCCATTCTCAGTTTCTTCAATTATGCCATAACCTTTCAAACAGTGGAATCTCTCTCTACTGTTGGGTTTCTTCCCCAGTTACCAGAATCATTCCCAACATTTGCATTTTGTTCCCAGCCTGCACCTCAGTAGTTGTTGTTCAAGATCATCTTCAAAAGTGGACTTACCATGGGTCCCATCCATTTCCGATGATAAGCAAAAATCATCCATTGCGTTGTCTTCAACAAGATAGTCCACACCATCCATTCTAGTCCGGGTATGCCATCCCTTCATACTCCGCCAAATGATTGTTGTGGTTTGCCTTAGGCTGGTATAAAGAGTTTCAATGATCTCTGAATCAAAAGTAATTCTTTTTGCCATTTAAGGTAATAACTCTACGAGTCACCTTCCCCAAGGTACCCCGTTATTGAATCATGGCAATTATTTTCTCGTCACCTTGACACCATCCACCATCTCTCTAAGCGTGGAATTGTTGCCCACCAAATCAAACCTCGTTCTTTGTTCTTCCATCCCTCTCGATGTGTTTTGTGTCCCAACTCGAGATGTTTCAACATCTCATTCCACGAGTTGATCTTGAGTGCTTGATCTTCGAGGAGATTGTCTTCTATAGAGTTCCTTTCTGTCACCATCGTGTTGGATGAAGATCTCGAAAGCAAGGACGTCAAGATCAATTGGAGCAATGAACCAACATCTTCGGGAAGGGTAATTGGATCGACAAGATCGTGTTAGCTAGTATCCCCTCTGTCTTCTTACCTCACGTCTTGAATCTTGGGACGAGATTCTTGTTTAGTGGGACTTCGTGTCACAGCCCTAGATTTGGTTGTAACCAGTTGCACAAGCATTCATGCATCATGTATATATTTATGAAAGTTGAATTGGGGAAAGTGGGAAGCCTCAGAAGTCTTTTACAAAAATGATCAACAATAAAAAAATTGTTGCAAATATACCCAAGAAAATGTTCCTGTCAAGCTATAAAAATATTGGCAAGAGGTAAAACTCAAACCAATATTTTTGGAGTCTCAGAAATATTTATTTTGGGACTTTGAATTAATTCAATAACTATTTGCATTGGATATATATTCTTAATATAATTAATATATGTCCAATAATTCTGGAACATTTTATGTGGTTTTGTATATATTAGTTCTAGCCACATAATTATTTTCAGGATTTTATAAAATGGTTTGGTGTTAAAACTAAAACCAAAACAAATTGCAGAAAGAAATTAAAAACAGAAACAGAGAGAGAGAGAGCTACCTGGACTTACCTCTACAGCCCACCTGGCGGCCCAAGTGGCCGGCCCATCCCACCACCACCTCCTTCCCTGTCGCCTTCCTCCTCGTGCCAGTAGGCAGAGGGCGTGTGCCCGCGGCGCGCCGGCACGCGCCAGCCACCTCCTGCTTCCCCGACCCCTTCTAGCGACGCCACGGAGATGGCCCGAAGCCCCTGTCCCCTCTCCCTCACTCGCCGCTCTCTCTCCCTCCCCTGGCTCTCTCCCTCTAGCTCAACCGAGCGAAACCATCGCCGCCGACCAGCGCTCGCGCGGCCACAGCCACCCCCTTGCTCCCCTGGCGCGTCCGAGTGCTCCGCCTCGTTCCCCTCTTCCTCCTCCGAGCCACATGGTGCCTGAAGCCCCTGGACGCCGCCAACACCGCCGTTCCCCTCGTTGGTCGCCGTGGATCCTCGCCGACAATTCGGGAGCTACCGGGCGTCCCCGACCTCGCTCTCGCGCTCCCTGCACTCGCTGTGAGCCAATACGCTGAACCCCTCTCTTCTCGTGATCTATTTCCCTCTCTAGCCGCCGTTCCCATCGAGCCCGAGAGCTCAGCTCCGCCGGCGATGTCGCCACCACGGCCCGAGCTCGACCCAGCCGTGACCTTGCACCGCATCATGCTCCTGGCGCCTCCAGGAGGCTGCCTAGCCACTCCGTTGGCTCGCCCGAGCACTGCAGCCCAGCGCCCGCGCTACCCCGTACTCCGGCTGCCGCCACGAGCTCAACTCCGGCGAGCTCACTCCACCGCAGCCTCTCTCGCTTGCTCCAATGGATGCGCGAGAGTGCCAGCTCTCTGTAGGTGGTCTCGGCCGCTAATTTGGTCACCGGAGGGCAAAATCCAAGCCCCTCCGCCATCTCGGCCTCGCCGGCGACTCAACGCCGGCAAGGTTGACCCCTGTTTGACCTCCCCGGCGTCCTGACGTGTGGGCCCGAGCCCCTGTTTAATTAGTGCTAGGTAATTAGTGTTAATTAACTTAGATAACTAGATGAGCCACTGACATGCAGGCCCAGCCCTAGATTAGTTAAGTTAATCACCTACCTAGCACTAACAGGCACTGTTAGTTAGATGTGACACTGACACGTGGGTCCCACAGGTCAGGTTTGACCTGGACCGGGCCTGTTGACCTGCTAACGTCGGCATGACCTAATGCTGACGCAGTATTACTTTTCTAGATTTAATTTAATTCAGGAAATTCCAGGAAATGTTTAAAACTTTAAAAATTCATAGAAAATCAACTTGTTTCTGGTTAACTAAGTTACTACCACTCATTGGGATCCTTAATTGACCCTCTCGGCTTCTTAATCACCCTAGTACTCTGTCCAGGAGTTGCAACTAGTTTCTGGTGTTTGTAGGTTTTGTGTTGGCAGCCGTGCGTAGCGCTGACCCTAGGGGTGGGCTATGTTGCGGTAGATACACCGTGGCACGGTGTACCGGGCGCCCGTTTGGTGACTCGGGAACCCTATTCACATCATTCGGGGCCGTATGTGGAAACCTCGGCCGGACTCCCTGCGGATGGAACCTGGATAGGCGATAAACCTGGACTAGAGACTTAAGTGTTTAGGTAGGCCGTGGCCGACACCCTCGCCAGGCTTCCGCTTGAAGGTTGCCGAGATACATGACGTGTATATGGTGGTAAGTGGTGGGAGCGTGTGTGAAGAAGTACACCCCTGCAGGGTTATCATTATCTATTCGAATAGCCGGATTCCTCGGATATGGAAACTTGGACCCCTTGCATAGTTCATAGACAAGTGAAAGTGGATACTCTAAAACTCGCAAGATAAGTGTGAGTGCTATGGATGGCCTTCTCGTAGGGAGACGGGAGCAGTCCCGTAGTGGTGTATTGAATGGTGAATATGTGGACTCGTGTGCGCCACCTCAAAAGAGTTGCTTGCAGTCATAGTTCAGGTTAGGCACTGAGTCAAAGCTGGCTTGCTGCAGTTAAACTCCACTACCCCCCCTTGTTGATACCGATGCATATGTAGCTAGTTCTGATGTAAGTCTTGCTGAGTACCTTTGTACTCACGTTTGCTTAATTTATGTTTTGCAGAGAGAGACTTCAGTCTCGCTAGTAGTTCCGCGTGGACTTCGACGTTAGCTTGATACCTCAGCTACGATCTTGTGCCCTCGGCAGGATCTGGTAGATAGTCAGGCTTCTCAGCCTTTTCCATTTGTAGATGTCTGTACTCAGACATGTTAAGCTTCCGCATGTGCTATGATTTGTATGCTATGATTGTTGGGTCATGAGACCCATGTTTGTAATATCTCGCTCCTCGGAGCCTAATGAATAATACTTGAGTTGTAGAGTTATGTTGTGATGCCATGTTGTATCTACACATATCGAGCATATTGTGTGTATGATTGAAATGCTTGGTATGTGTGGGATCCGACAATCTAGTGGTTTATCCTTGGCAGCCTCTCTTATGGGGAAATGTAGTCTAGTGCTTCCATGAGCCATAGTAGTCCGCTACAGCCCGGTTCACCGGAGTCCTGCTAGCCCAGCACTACTGCTCAGGACACCTGACTGGCCGGCATGTGTTTCACTTTGTTCCTGTGTCTGTCCCTTCGGGGAAATGTCACGCGGTGACATCCGGAGTCCTGCCTAGCCTGCTACAGCCCGGGTTCCCGGAGTCCTGTTAGCCCAGTGCTACAGCCCGGATTCACACGCTGCTGACCGACATGCTCGATGTGATTCATGTATGCCTGTCCCCATAGGTTAGTGCCGCTTTGGGTTCACGACTAGCCATGTCGGCCCTCATATGGATGCTAGCGACACTATCATATACGTGAGCCAAAAAGGCGCATACGGTCCCGGGCCATGGTAAGGCGACACCCGTGGGAATACCGTGCGTGAGGCCGCAAAGTGATATGAGGTGTTACCGGCTAGATCGATGTGACTTGGAATCGGGGTGCTGACACTTCGCCAGGGGCTTGGCCCTGGGCAGCCACTCGTCTTTGCCTTCGACGGCGGTGGTGGAACTGCCCGGAAGGAGAGTCCTTCCCTTCTTGGACCCTTCGGCCCCCCAGTTGAGGCGGCCTTCCTTTTCTTGTCTCCCCCGACTGGAGGGGGAGCGTCTTCATCTTCCTCCTCGTCTTCGTGGGAGGAGTGCGCCGCGGAGTTATCGGACGATAAGTCCGATAAACCCTAGCACCGGGAACTGTTTCGGGTTCCCTTGGCCTTCTTGGTCTTCTCCGACACCTTGTAAGGAGCCGGAGTCAGCATCTCCGTCAGGAGAGCGTCTGCTGGGCCTTCGGGCAAAGGAGCCGGACAGTCGATCTGTCCGGCCGTCTCCTGCCAGTCCTATCAAAGGTACGGGAGCTTAGATCCCGCATAGAGTCAAACTATGAAAAACAAGCATCCTATAAAAGAAAAAACAGCTTACCGCGCTGGCTTGGCGCTTCATGCAGAATCTGCGATCCTCGGTAGTGGGAGGGGGAACCTCGGCGCCCTTGAATAGCACCTTCCAGGCATCCTCAGGTGTTGTGTCGAAGAGCCTGTTCAGAGTTTGGTGCTGGGCCGGGTCGAACTCCCACAAGTTGAAAGCCCGTTGTTGACACGGGAGGATCCGACGGATGAGCATGACCTGGACTACGTTGACGAGTTTGAGCTTCTTGCTCACCATGTTTTGGATACATGTTTGGAGTCCGGTCAGCTCTCCCGAACTACCCCAGGACAGGCCCTTCTCTTGCTAGGAGGTGAGCCGCGTGGGGATGCCAGATCGGAACTCGGGGGCCGCTGCCCATGCAGGGTCACTAATACGTCTCCAACGTATCTATAATTTTTGATTGCTCCATGCTATATTATCTACTGTTTTGGACTATATTGGGCTTTATTTTCCACTTTTATATTATTTTTGGCACTAACCTATTAACCGGAGGCCCAGCCCAGAATTGCTGTTTTTTTTGCCTATTTCAGTGTTTCGGATAAACAGAATATCAAACGGAGTCCAAACGGAATAAAATCTTCGGAAACGTGATTTTCTCACCGAACGTAATCCAGGAGACTTGGACCCTACTGCAAGGGATCAAAGAGGTGGTCACGAGGGTGGGGGGCGCGCCCCCCTAGGGCGCGCCCCCTGCCTCGTGGGCCCCTCGGTGCTCCAGCGATGTAGTCCTTCCTCCTATATATACACACATACCCCCAAACGATCAGAACAGGAGCCAAAAACCTAATTCCACCGCCGCAACTTTCTGTATCCACGAGATCCCATCTTGGGGCCTGTTCCAGAGCTCCGCCGGAAGAGGGTCGTGATCACGAAGGGATTCTACATCATCCTAGCCCCTCCGATGAAGTGTGAGTAGTTTACCTCAGACCTTCGGGTCCATAGTTAGTAGCTAGATGGCTTCTTCTCTCTCTTTGAATCTCAATACAAAGTTCTCCCCCTCTCTTGTGGAGATCTATTCGATGTAATCTTCTTTTTGCGGTGTGTTTGTTGAGATTGATGAATTGTGGGTTTATGATCAAGTCTATCTATGAATAATATTTTTATCTTCTCTGAATTCTTTTATTCATGATTGGTTATCTTTGCAAGTCTCTTCGAATTATTCGTTTGGTTTGGCCAACTAGATTGGTAGTTCTTGCCATGGGAGAAGTGCTTAGCTTTGGGTTCGATCTTGCGGTGTCCTTACCCAGTGACAGAAGGGGCAGAAAGGCACGTATTGTATCGTTGCCATCGAGGATAACAAGATGGGGTTTATTTCATATTTCATGAATTTATCTCTCTACATCATGTCATCTTGCTTAAGGCGTTACTCTGTTTTTAACTTAATACTCTAGATGCATGCTGGATAGCGGTCGATGAGTGGAGTAATAGTAGTAGATGCAGAATCGTTTCGATCTACTCGTCACAGACGTGATGCCTATATACATGATCATGCCTAGATATTCTCATAATTACGCTCAATTCTATCAATTGCTCAACAGTAATTTGTTCACCCACCGTAGAATACTTATGCTCTTGAGAGAAGCCACTAGTGAAACCTCTGGCCCTCGGGTCTATTCTCATCATATCAATCTCCATCACTTTTATATTGTTTTGCTATTTACTTTGCCTTTACTTTTTTACTTTGCATCTTTATATCAAAAATACCAAAATTATTCTATCTATCAGATCTCACTCTCGTAAGTGACCATGAAGGGCTTGACAACCGCTAATCTTGTTGGTTGCGAGTAGCTATCGCTTTGTGCAGGTACGAGGGACTTGAGCGTGGGCTCCTACTAGATTGATACCTTGGTTCTCAAAAACTGAGGGAAATATTTACGCTACTCTGCTGCATCATCCCTTCCTCTTCGGGGAAAACCAACGCAAGCTCAAGATGTAGCAGTCACGCGGCTTGGTGATGTAGAACCACCCCAATTGCCACCCCTTTATGGTCTCCACGAAGGAGCCCTCGAGCCATGTGACATTGGGCATCTTGCCCACCATGGCACCTGCGCACTCCGCCTGGCGGCCGCTCACTACCTTCGGCTTGACATTGAAGGTCTTCAGCCATAAGCCGAAGTGGGGCTTGATGCGGAGGAAGGCCTCGCACATGACGATAAACGCCGATATGTTGAGGATGAAGTTCGGGGCCAGATCGTGGAAATCCAGGCCGTAGTAGAACATGAGCCCCCGGACGAATGGGTGGAGAGGGAATCCCAGTCCGCAGAGGAAGTGGGTAAGGAACACTACCCTCTCGTGGGGCCTGGGGGTGGGGATGAGCTGCCCCTCATCTGGGAGCCGGTGCGCGATGTCGTCGGGCAGGTATCCGGCTCTCCTCAGCTTCTTGATGTGTCCCTCCGTGACGGAGGAGACCATCCACCTGCCTCCTGCTCCGGACATGGTTGGAAAAGGTTGAGGTGGGAAATGCGGACTTGGGCGCTGGAGCTCGAGTGTGCGAAGATGGATGAGCAAAGGAGGAAGAAGGCGTGGATGAAAAGGTGAATACTTGTCCCTTTATATGGGCGACCGAAACTATGTGCCCCCACTAGCCTGGTAAAACTCGCTTATCCCCCAAGCGCCGTAATCGATGGCACGGTTGGGTTACCCACGCCCGTATTGATGAGAATCCCGTAATAAGGGGAACACGATCTCTGCTTTGACAAGACGTGTCAAGGAACTGCATCCCGTTATGTGTGGGGCTAGTTAAAGAAAATGGTTCGAATAATCACCGGGTCATGGCATAATGTCATGTTGCCAAGACGTGTCAGCAGATTAGATTTGTGGAAATATTATTCTCTCTGCGGTGGTATGTGGAACTTATTTTGCAGGGTCAGACACTATCCTTGTATTCAAAATTTTCCATGGTGTATTCGGAGGAGGAACCCGGCTTGCAATGCCGAAGACAATACTATGCGCCGGACTCATCGTCATTGAAGCCCGGTTCAGGGGCTACTGAGGGAGTCCTGGATTAGGGGGTCTTCGGACAGCCGGACTATATCCTTTGGCCGGACTGTTGGACTATGAAGATACAAGATTGAAGACCGTCCCGTGTCCGGATGGGACTCTACTTGGCGTGGAAGGCAAGCTAGGCAATACGGATATGTATATCTCCTCCTTTGTAACCGACCTTGTGTAACCCTAGCCCTTTCCGGTGTCTATATAAACCGGAGGGTTTTAGTCCGTAGGACAACAATCATACCATAGGCTAGCTTCTAGGGTTTAGCCTCTCTGATCTCGTGGTAGATCTACTCTTGTACTACCTATATCATCAATATTAATCAAGCAGGACGTAGGGTTTTACCTCCATCAAGAGGGCCCGAACCTGGGTAAAACATCGTGTCCCCTGCCTCCTGTTACCATCTGCCTTAGACGCATAGTTCGGGACCCCGTACCCGAGATCCGCCGGTTTTGACACCGACACTTCCCCTAGGCCCAAACAATGGTGAAGTGTCATGTAGTTGATGTTCACATAACACCACTAGAGGAAAGACAACATACATCTCATCAAAATATCGAACGAATACCAAATTCACATGACTACTTATAGCAAGACTTCTCCCATGTCCTCAGGAATAAAATGTAACTACTCACAAATCATATTCATGTTCATAATCAGAGGGGTATTAATATGCATAAAGGATCTGAACATATAATCTTCCACCGAATAAACCAACTAGCATCAACTACAAGGAGTAATCAACACTACTAGCAACCCATAGGTACCATTCTGAGGTTTTGAGACAAAGATCGGATAGAAGAGATGAACTAGGGGTTTAGAGGAGATGGTGCTGGTGAAGATGTTGATGGAGATTGACCACCTCTCGATGAGAGGATCGATGGTGACGATTTCCCCCTCCCAGAGGGATGTTTCCCCGGCAGAACAGTTCCGCCAGAGCCCTAGATTGGTTCTGCCAAGGTTCCGCCTCGTGACGGCGGCGCTTCGTCCTGAAAGCTTCCTTTTGATTTTTTTCAGGGCAAAAGACACCTTATACCAGAAGATGGGCATCGGCAGCCTGCCAGGTGCACTACAAAAAAAAGACACATCTGTGACATTTTGGGTCGAACGAATTTTTTTTCTATCATACATATGACACTTCTATGATGATAATTGTGACAAAACCCGGTATCATCATAGATGTGGTGGGCTCCTACTTCTATGACAAAAAATCATGACAGAAAATGGGCTTTTCGTCCTGGGCGGGCCAGAGACGTAGCTGCATGACATTCTTTGGGCCGTCCATGACGGAAAAAACCATGGTAGAAGCGAGGGGGAGGAAAATTTCGGGGAGTTCCCGGTTACGGTGGGAGGTCGGGGGCCGAGCGATGCGCGTTTCGCTCGTACATGTACGCGCGTGTGTGCGAGGTGTTGGCTCTAACTGAACCCGAGCGAGGCGTTGGGCTCTAACTGAACCCGAGCGATTGCACTGCAGGCTACGCGTTACTGAACCCGAGCTATCGATCGATGGCTGTTAACTGAACCCGATCGAGCGATTCCTTTGCTACTGCTGCTAACTGAAGCCGATCGATGCTGCCTCTGGATGAACAATGAGCATTGCACGGGGGGGGGGGGGGTTGTATGAATAGTTCCCAGTGTGGGTGGATGAACATGACCCCGTGGTGTTGCCTCTGGATGAACAGGACCCCGATCGATCGAGCCGGTTGGGGCTGGATGAACAGGACCCCGTGGAGGGCTGGATGAACAGGACCACCCCTTGGAGGGCAGGATGAATAGTAGACGGTGGAGGGCAGGATGAACAGTAGCCCATGGAGGGGTGGTTGAACAGGAGCCTGTGGAGAGGGCTGGTTGAACAGTAGCCAGTGGAGTAGTGCGCGATGGAGGCTGGATGAACAGGAGCCCCGTGGATGAACAGTCGCAGGTGGAGGCTGGAGGAGGTCGACGGTGGATGAACAGTAGCTCGTGGAGGCTGGAGGGGGTCGACGGTGGAGATGAACAGTATCCCGTGGAGTCCCGTTTTGCGGTATGCCACACCCCTCCCGATGAACAGGACCCCCGTTTCGATCGTAGGGCTCCAACACAAGTCCGTTTCGTCCGTTTTGCGGTACGCCACACCCCTCTCGATCAACAGGACCCCCGTTTCGACCGTAGGAGGTTTGTTTCCTCCGTTTTGCAGTATGCCAGACCCCTCCCAATCAACAGGACCCCGTTCCGAATGTAGGAGGTCCGTTTCCTCCGTTGTGTGGTACGCCAGGCCTCGTTTCCATTGCCTGTTCCGTCCAAGCCCTCCCGATGAACACGACCACGCATTCCGTTCCGACCCAGCCGGTTGGCTCCCACGCGTTCCATTGCCTCCCGATGAACACGACGCATTCCGTTGCCTCCCCATGAACACGACGCATTCCGTTGCCTCCCCATGAACACGGCGCATTCCGTTGCCTCCCCATGAACACGACGCATTCCATTGCCTCCCCATGAACACGACGATGACGCTATTTCTCTGTTTCGACCCAGCCATGTACAAGAGCCCTCGCCGTACGTATGCGCGAGTAGGCGTTCGAGACCCCGCCCGTATGTACACATACGTGGCCGTATTTTCTTTCTTGCACCCTGGCCGCTGTACTTACGTGTACATGCTACGTGCGTGCCTCTACGACGACACATGCGTGCCTCTACATCGACCAGTATGTACGTACACGTTCGTGACCAGAATGACAACGCTACGTATGCTTTGACCAGGTGGGTCCCGACTGTCAGGCATTTCCTTGCCTGCGAAGATGTAGCTGGTGGGTCCCAGCAGTCAGGGGGCGAATCATTTTTTTGCCCAGACGCACTTCCTTGCATGCGAAGATGTAGCTGGTGGGTCCCAGCAGTCAGGGGGAAACGTTTTTTTTCGCGAAATACAGTGGCCCGTCCGGTGGGTCCTAGCTGTCAGGTGGAGGAATCATTATTTTCCGCGTAATAAGGAGGTACTTCCTTGCTGTGGCCGTGGACCCAGCTGTCAGCCTCTCCATGTACAGTCCATGTCCGATGGAAGTCGTTCCTTGACCACGTTGATCACGCCGCGCGGAGAGCACCAGGGCGGTGGACGACGGCGAGGCCTAGGAAGGGGACGACACAGAGGCAGGGAAGACTCGGCAGTTGTTTCCCACGCGGAGGGGAGTACGACTGTACGACGGTTTACTGGTTCGTCTACCGTCGCCGAAGAATAACAACAGGTGTGGGTGAGTACAGGGATGGCTAGGCCAGTGATAGGAGTACGGTCGGGAGGTGAGGCCTACGCGGCAGCACAGCCGGCCGCGAGGAGGAGGGAGCAGGCAGTCCCACCGGCGCTTGTTTGAGCGGCTGGAGCAGGAAGAGCAGAGATTGAAGAAGCACGACGGCCGTTGGATGGACATCCAACAGTGAGTGCTTGTGCGTCAACCTTTTTTAGGAAAGCCTCAAATCTGTGGAACACAGCATACAACCCATCTGCCATTATTTCTAATAATTTACAGCCCATTTGCTAATTCTCAAGGTTTTTTTGGAGCCCATATTCTTTTTGTTAGCATTACAGCCCATATTGTGGCAACGGTTAAAAAATTATACGAAATTTTGCATATTTCGGTGCGGTCTGAACTGTTTTTAATCCTGAAATTTCGACTCACATTCAAACTGATTTTAAAAACAAATGTATATCAATATAAAATCCAACAAATTCTCCATGCATAAAAATTAATGTAATTTAAACTCTTGAAATGAAAAAAGATATTTGAAACTAATTGCCGATTTGATGTGTTTTAAAAATGTACAACCCATTTCTCATTACTAATGGGCCATTTTCTCGGCCAGCCAAATCAAAGCTCTCCTCGTCTTGAAAGATTTGCAGCCCAATAGGCCTGACAAAGCGACTTACTTGGCAAATCACAAAAAAACCGGGCTGTGGCCGTGGACCCAGCTGTCAGCCTCTCCACGCACAGTACTCTTCCGATGGAAGTCGTTCCTTGACCACGTTGACCACGCCGTGCGGATAGCACCACGGCGGTGGACGACGGCGAGGCCTAGGAAGGGGACGACGCGGCAGTGGAAGCCCGCGCGGAGAGGACTACGAGGGTTCGCTGGTTCGGCTACGGTGTGAGGCTGTCGTCGCCGCAGGGCCTGGCCAGCGGTGGGAATAGTAGGGGCGGTGAGGCCTCTGCGGCAGCACAACCGGCCACGGGAGGCAGGAGCATGCTGCATGACCGGCGCTGCTTTGGGCGGCTGGAGCAAGAAGACCAGAGGTTGAAGAACAACTACGGCCGTTGGATGGACATCGTACGGTCACTGGAGCTAGAATCGTTCATATTGACTAAGTTGACAAAGCCCTTCGTCCCCGTCAACTTAGTAGGCCCACAAGTCAGCCTCCCAGCAAGGTGGGTCCCAGCTAGCCAGGGGAGTATTCATTTTTTTTGTGTAATAAGGAGGCACTTCCGGTGGGTCCGAGCTGACAGCGAGGGGGACGTTTTTTTCACGAAATACGGTGGCCTGTCCGGTGGGTCCCAATAGTCAGGGGAAAAGATTTTTTTCGCAAAATACTGGTGGCCCGTCCGGTGGGTCCCCGCTGTCAGGTGGAGGAATAATTATTTTGCACGTAATAAGGAGGCACTTCCTTGCTGCGGCCGTGGACCCAGCTATCAGCCTCTCCACATACAGTCCACGTCCGATGGAAGCCGTTCCTTGACCACGTTGACCACGCCGCGCTGAGAGCACCAGGGAGGTGGACGACGGCGAGGCCAGGAAGGGGACGACGCGGAGCCGGGGAAGACGCGACAGTGGATGCCCACGCGTAGAGGAGTACGAGGGTTCACTGGTTCGCTGCGGTGTGAGGTTGCTGTCGCCGCAGAATAACAGGGGGTGTGGGTGAGTAGAGGGATGGCCTGGCCAGCGGTGGGAGTAGTAGGGGGCGGCGAGGCCTCCGCCGCATCACAGCCGGCCACGGGAGGCGGGAGCACGAGGCACGACTGGTGCTGGTTTGGGCGGTTGGAGCAAGAAGACCAGAGGTTGAAGAAGCACTATGGTCGTTGGATGGACATCGTACGGTCACTGGAGCTAGAATCGTGCATATTGACTAAGTTGACAAAGCCCTCCATCCCCGTCAACTTAGTAGGCCCACAAGTCAGCCTGCCACTAAGGTGGGTCCCAGCTAGCAGGGGGTATTCATTTTTTTGTGCGTAATAAGGAGGCACTTCCGGTGGGTCTGAACTGACTGCAGGGGGAACGTTTTTTTGCAAAATATGTTGGCCCGTCGGGTGGGTCCCAGTAGTCAGGGGCAAACATTTTTTTCGCGATATACTAGTGGGCATCCGGTGGGTCCCTGCTGTGAGGTGGAGGAATAATTATTTTCCGCGTAATAAGGAGGCACTTCCTTGCAGATGACGTGGACCCAGCTGTCAGCCTCTCCACGTACAGTATTCTTCCGATGGAATTTGGTCGTTGACCACATTGACCACGCCACGCCGACAGCACCATGGCGGTGGACGACGGCGAGGCCTAGGAAGGGGACGACGCGGAGCTGGTGAAGATGCGGTAGTGGATGCCCACGTGGAGAGGAGTACGAGGGTTCACTGGTTCGGTTGCGCTGCCATCGCCGCATAATAACAGGGGGTGTGGGTGAGTGGAGTGGAGGGGTGGCCTAGCCAGCGGTGGGAGTAGTATGGGGGCGGTGAGGCCTCCGCGACAGCACAGCCGGCCACGGGAGGCAGGAGCAGGCGGCACGACCGACGCTGCTTTGGGCAGCTGGAGCAAGAAGACCAGAGGTTGAAGAAGCACTACGGCCGTTGGATGGACATTGTACGGTCAGTCGAGCTAGAATCATGCATATTGACTAAGTTGACAAAGCCCTTCATCCCCGTCAACTTAGTAGGCCCACTATACTGGGTCCCAGCTAGCAGGGGGAGTATTCATTTTTTGTGCGTAATAAGGAGGCACTTCCTTGCGTGCGAAGATACAGCTGGTGGGTCCAAGCTGTAAGCGGCGGTAACATTTTTTTCGCGAAATACAGAGGCTGTTTCGGTGGGTCCCAGATGTGAGGTGGAGGAAATCATTATTTTGCGCGTAATAAGGAGGCATTTCCTTGCGTGCGGCCGTGGACCCAGCTGTCAGCCTCTCCACGTATAGTCCACTTCAGATGCATGTCGGTCGTTGACCATGCTGACCACGTCACGCCGAGAACACCAGGGCGGTGGACGATGGTGAGGCCTAGGAAGGGAACGACACGGAGGCAGGGAAGACTCGACCATTGTTTTTGTTTCCCACACGGAGGGGAGTACGACTGTACGAGGGTTTACTGGTTCGTCTGCCGTCGCCGGAGAATACCGGCATGTGTGGGTGAGTAGAGGGATGGCTAGGCCAGGGATGGGAGTACGGTGGGGCGGTGAGACCTGCGTGGCAGCACAGCCGATCGCGGGGAGGAGGGAGCAGGCAGTCCCGCCGGCGCTTGTTTGAGCGGCTGGAGCAGGAAGAGTAGAGATTGAAGAAGCACGACGACCGTTGGATGGACATCCAATAGTATACAGGCCATCTGTGGAAAGCCTCAAATCTGTGGAAAACAGCATACAGCCCATCTGCCATTATTTCAAATAATTTACAACCCATTTGCTAATTCTTACGGGGTTTTTTGGAGCTCATATTCTTTATGTTAGCATTACAACCCATATTCTGGCCACGGTTAAAAAATTATACGAAATTTTGCATATGTCGGTGCGGTCTGAACTGTTTTTAATACCGAAATTTCGAGTCACATTCAAACTGATTTTAAAAATAAATGTATATCAATATAAAATCCAGTAAATTGTCCACGCATAAAAATCAATGCAATTTAAAATCTCGAAATGAAAAAAAGATATTTGAAAATAATTGCTGGTTTGATGTGTTTTAAAAATGTACAGCCCATTTCTCATTACTGATAGGCCATTTTCTCGGCTAGCCGAATGAAGCTCTCCTCGTCTTGAAAGATTTGCAGCCCAGCAGGCCTGATAAAGCGACTTACTTGACAAATCACAAAAGAACTGGGCTAGCCATTTTCAGAAAGAAAAAAAACTACTGGCCTGGTCTGTGGTAAACATAAAAGAAAAGGCTGTCTAGACAGGCCAGAGTGTCCCACACAGCCCAGTATTTCCGAACGGACGTGTAGGCCGGGGCGCCTCTTCGTGAACCATGGCAAACTCGCAACCGTCCACCGACTCTTCGCCTTTGCCTCTCAATTTGGAACTGCTGTCACACGCTCTTCCTCTCCCTCCTCCATTTTCCTTCAGCCCTTCACCCTTTCTTCTGCCATTGTTCGATCGTCTTCTCCATGGAGGGAACAGGCCGGAAACGACCCCGTTATTCTTGCCCCGATCTGAAAGATGACGTGGTGGAGGAACTCATTGATCGGTGCGATGTCATCACCTCGGCTAGCATGGCAGGTTCGTTCAAGCCCATTCTCGACTCAACTAATAACATCATTACAAAGAACCCAAGAGTCAAGAAGCGGTTTGATCTCCCCTATCTTCTTTGCCGTGACCTTGATGACTGGCGCCGGCACGACGGATGCCTCGCCCTGTGCCAGTTGATGCCGCTTGATAATGATACGTATGATGTTAAGATGCCATCGCTCGAGGGCAAGGCTTGGGCGGGCGCAAATGGAGATTGGGCTGTTTACATTGGGTCCAACTGCGAGTGGGAACTTGTGAATGTGTACACTCGTCACCGGGTTCCACTTCCAAAAATCTCAGCACACTGCCCAGAGGTTGAGCACACCGGTAATGTACGCACGTTCAAATACGATCATGGTGACTGTCTTCTACGGAAGATAGCAATTTGTCGAGTTCCCAACCGCTCTTGGAATTACAACAACTATCAAGTTGTTGCTATCTTCGACAAGCTTGTTGCCGTCCTTCGTGGTTCGACTCGATGGATATTGCTCAAAAATCAGTTTCTGTACACGGATGAGTACTGTGATGCAATTCCATACGAGCGCCTTGTGTTTGCTGCCACCACTCGTGGCACTGTTTTTGCATGGCATCCTAGTAGTTTCGGTACGTTTGTCTTCCACTGTAATTATAATTGTTTCATCCACATGCATGCGGGTTAGCAAGTTTCCCTTTACTAATTAACCTTCTTCTTGTGTTTCCAAGGTCCTGTGAACATCCCACCACCTATACTTGAAAATTTTTATAACCAAAGGGGA
Source organism: Triticum urartu (assembly GCF_003073215.2). NCBI lineage: Eukaryota > Viridiplantae > Streptophyta > Magnoliopsida > Poales > Poaceae > Triticum > Triticum urartu. Next base: position 441,311,638 of record NC_053025.1, on the reverse strand, counting down.
GATGACGATGGTGATGATCACGAGCATGAGGACGACCAGCGCCGATATACTCTGTGGCGCCTGGCAACTTATTCCAATGGATCACCTCTTCTTGTGTGTATACAACCCACTGATGATGTTACTGGTAAGGAAGCAGGTGTCTCCCATGGTCGCACTCTCCGGACCTACTCCAACACCCGTTGCATGGTATTCGGGATGGATACTAGTGTGCTAGCGCCAAATCCTTCTCCCTGGAACAGAATTGATAGTCTTGGAGAAAACTCGCTCTTCCTTGGACAAAACTATCCGATGATGGTGAAAGGCGATCCAACTGCTGCTGACACATTTATGAGAAGCAATTGTGTCTATACCTCAGGCATTTGGGTGGTTCCCTACCCTCGTACTGATATAGTAGGCCTCTTCAGCCTGTATGACCGATCCTGAATTGGTCTCTAGATCGACAACAGATGGCCCGTCCTAGAGAATCAGTTGTGGTTCAAAGCAAGCGTTTCCAATGCCGCAGAATGGTTGAGTTGAAGTTCATTTCATGGCTTGTTATTTGTTGTGTGGTGAAAACTTTAGTATTTATAATGTATCCTCATTGTCGATGTGGGTTGATGACCTGTTGTATGTAATAAAATGATATGCCTGTGATAAACTTACTAAATTTATGAATGGCTTTCGAGTCGCTTCTCTAAATTTGTACTAGCTTCACATGCTTCGCGCGTCGGGCGGGTGTTTTTACTGTAGCCATATGTTAATGTGTTCGTTGTATGTAACCAGCACCTCGGATCCTCGATACTAGTATACTATATACTAGTAGGAGTAAGTAGTAGGAGTAGTAGGGTGGCATGGGCCAGAACAAGCATTCACGTCCAGGAGTACGGCACACGCCACCACCACGACATCCATCTGACACCATATTATTTCTTGGAGTCCGTGCTAGAGTAATCTCTTCAACCTCGTCATTTCTCTAAGGCTGGTTATAGTGGGGAGTAACTTAGACTAGTGTCATGCATATGACACTAGTCTTTGTTACTACCTTCATAGTGCAAAGTAACATACAAGTAGTATCATAGATGATTGCATTTATTACATTATAGACTCATTTTGCTTTGGTTTGTGTTATGTTATAGTAACATATTATGTTACTCCAAACATTTCTCTCCTCATTAACTATATGCCACATAAGAAAACTTGTCTTGAAATGCACTATGTTACTTGCTAAGTTACTCCCACTATGACCAGCCTAACTTCAGCCATCGCGCGGCGGGCGAGGTGGGGGTTTGCCGATAGTCGGTTTCCTTAACTGCGGTCCCACTTGTAAGGCCAACTCCAATGCACGACCCCAAACGAACCTCCGTTTTGCATGAACTCCAACGATAATTTTGACTAGAAAAGCAAGACCAAAGAAAACAAGAACCACAAGAATACATTTTAGTACTCCTGTAAGTTGGATTAGTGCCTTCTCGATGCATTCATTGTTGATTTGCGGAGGCTCGATCTTGCGTGCTTCTTTCTTCTTCGAGTGTAAAGAAGTAGACGTTGCTTCCTCGCATCTAGTCTCATGTCTAGCCTCTATTCTAGTAGGAGTATCAACAAGTGCACTAATCTCATCCGAGAGCAGAACCGAAGATTTGGTCGGGTTCTTCCTCCTTTTGCCGACACATGGGACATCTAGCATCCAGGTCGTGTCATGAAAGAAAATAGAGTGGTAGTTGAAGCCATGAGATGTGCATCTTGGGTTAAACTGTAAATAGAATCTTACCACTCTTGAGTAACTCCAAAAGCAGCCACCGAAGATCTTTATTGGATTTGTTTTTCATCACCAGCACGTCGAGGTGAAAGATGTGCAGGTTCAGTGGGTCCTCTTGCGTTTTCACTGACATGTGGGGCCGCATGTGAGCAAACAGACGATGGGCTCCGCGCGTCCGCTGGCTAACTGAGAAGAGAGATAGAGGAGGGCTGAGCACGGACTACAGGAAATTTGTTCTACGTACCTCGATATAGTGGGGTGGCATGGGCCATAACTTAGTAGCATTCATGTCTAGCAGTTTGGCACACGCCACCCACATGAGTCCCATCCGACACCAATTTTCTTGGAGTCCGTGCTACATCCATCTCTTCTCCCTCCTATTTTGTCAGCCATCGCACGGTGGGCGGGGTGGGGGTTTGCCGATAGTCGGTTTGCTCAACTGTGGTCCCACTTGTAAGTGAAAATGCAACACCGCACGCATTCCCACTTGAGCGGCGTGCCGGACCAACTATGTGGGGGTGCGACGCGAGCACGGCAGGCTTTTCCTTTTGAACTCATAACTTGTAAAATTTGGTTCTGCTCCATGGCGTGACCGATAGATAGAAAATAATGATTTTTCCTAGAGTAATGAGAAGTTTGGTTCTGGCGCCGTTCATGCATGGAGTACATACGAAAATTATGAAGTTGATGCGAAAGGTAAGATAATTACTGTAATATCATATACTACTACATGGATTTGATGGAAAGATAAAAATACATACGGATCCATCAACGTTCAACGACATCCTCACGCCCTAGTGCGCCGGGTCACCAATCGACGTGTGAGGAGCAGCGGTGTTGGCGGCGAGCTCAACGTGCTTCTGAACAGTGCCGTCCAAGGTTGCACTGCGCTCCAAGAAGGCCAGCTTCCTCCTCTTGCATGTAGTAGTCCTTGTGGACGATTTGCGCGTAGACGTGGGTGATTATGTCGATGGTGTCGTGCTACGCCAGGCGCTGCGCGGCGAGCGCGACCTCGAGGTGGACATTCTCCGGCACGACGACAGGCAGTCGCAGGGCCACCAGTGCTTCGAAGAGGTTGTTACCATAGTGGCTGTTGAGGGTGGCGGGCATCACAGAGCCTGGGCGCATCGGCTGGAGGCTTACGTCAAAGTCGTCCGCAAGCTTCTTGACGATGGTGAGCTTGTCGAGGAAACCGACGAGGACCTCGTCGAACAAGGAGATGAAGCTGTCGTTCAAGCGGCCCCTCACCCTGGCGGCCTCAAGCAATACTACCTGGAGACGTTCCTCGGTGTCGGGCCGCAGGACGGCATCGTGGACCATCTGGCATAGCCGGCTGATGCTCGCGCTCATCGCCTCCATGGGTCTAGCGTAGCTTCTAGTCAACTGATCTTGCGATTCGAGTGATCACTCAGCCCTTGGTTAGTGTGTGTAGGTGCGTAGGATTTCGTACTACTCCTCAGCCCTCTACTGCACCTGCCTTTGGCTGTATGATAGGTGAGCCATCCACCCCTGGGGCCACGTGTCATTCACCCAAAGGCACTTGCCGTAAGTCAATCAAGCTGCGTCCCCCTCCGTGCCGATGCAGTATAGTCATCCCACCGGACCTCTAGTTGGGGCCAAACAAGAGAAGTTTGATGTTTACTAGTTTATTGGCCCCTTTGCATTTTGCGCCAAGTTTTGACCTTTGATTTAACTATTAAATGTTAATGCATGTAAACAAAAATGTTGTGTAAGTCACCTTACGAAAACCAAATAATCCCAAAATACTTAGGCACAGTGCATTAACTCCCTCATTGTTTCTTATTTCGTGACATATCAACCAATGAGAGATGCGGGCCATGCATGCTTTCAATGACTTGAGACTACCAAACATGACATGCAGTGTTTAGTTCATTGCATGTAATCCTATTAGTACTCTAGTTAAGAGTAGCAAAAAAACATTAAGTTCTCCCGCCGATAGGAATAAAACACCATGTATTTATTTACAGAGGGAGTAGTACATTTTTGGTGACATGCATTACTAGATATTGCTAGTCAAATACTAAAATCCAGATGGACGTGGTAGTACTCCTAAATCCAGACGGTGGTGCTACTAGTACTAGTAGTAGTACTACCAATGTAGTAGTAGGAGTACTAGCACTGTACTATCCGTTGGTCAAATTATTACGTGCTGCTCCTCACGGTGAAGTGACAAGACCCTGTGCCGGAGATGGCACCTAGGTATAGGTGCTGTGTTCGGCATACCATAGTCAGCCTCACCGTCTCTAGTCACTACCATCATGGCTGTAGAGCTAGCCTGCTTACAACTAGCCCTGTTCAACATAATTTCCCGTGCGTAGATGCCCGTGCATTGCACGGAACACCAAGATTGGGGGTGGACGGCTCCGGCAGCGGCCATCGTGCCAGATTTTTCCACGGCCTTCTACTCCTAGATGTGGTGGGGAGGAGATGAGGCTGATTGTGAGAGACAAGGAGTTGTTTGTAAATAGGGAACAAGTGCGGGCATCTTTTGCGAAAATGGAGAAGCTTGGTTTGTATGCGTCAGATCTAGATCCGACGGCTATTGGTGAAAGATGGGAGGCACAACATCATCACCAACTCAGGACCTGTTTGATTCGCAGGATTTTGAAAACGCAGGAATAGCCGAATAGGACACGGCAATATGCCAATATTACAAGTTTCAAACTGATATTACAAATGTTAGGAGTAATGCTGCACCTACGAAGAGGGAATTACTAGGAAGTTTACGTAAGATCTTTCGTTACTTTAGGTGGATGCATCATTATCGTACAAACTAAAATCCACCGCCCTGACAAGTCACTAATGGGAAAATAAGTTTCCGAGTCTCTGGCCACTTGATGTTTCAAAAACAAATTCAGCCTCTATGGAGAAATGAGCTCCACCATGTACCCACGCGGGTGTGGCTGGGCACGAAGCGTGAGTACGTGCACGGTGCACCTATTCTCTTCTTGTATATGTACACCACCTACGTGGGGTTGTGTGAGAGAGATACAAACCTAGAGAGATATAGTGTGTGGGTTCTTGAGAGTTTTTTTGGAGGGGGGGTGGGGTCAATCAAAAAATTTAACATATGCAATGTGTGTGAAATAGAGTCCTGCATATAACATATATATAGAGGGGGCGATCCACGAGAAGAGAGTGGAGGTATCATCGGCTTGAGGTGTCCATAGAATCGAAGAGAGGGATGATGTGTGTGTGTGTGTGCGCACGATCGATAAAGAGTGCCATCGAATTTGTGTGTGCCCATGTCAAAGATATAGAGTGGCTGGCCTACTGGAACGTGAGATGGGACATGTGCAGTTTGTCTCTGTGGCATGGATACCTACCTGCAGCGCTCGACTATCGGTGTGTGGTGGGGGAAGAGGGAGGCCCAATTAACTATAGAGGTACAATGGCTGGTGTATGTGTGGAGGAGGAGAGAGGCCTACCTCATGTATTAAGGAGATCGATCTGCTTCATGTATTAAGGGAGATCGATCGGCATCCATGCATATGTGCAGGAGATGAATAAGGTTGGGAGAGAGACAGAGCTAGAGTGTTGGAGGGGGTGGCAGTGGAATTGCTTCTAACAAATGGTGGGATAGGCTTGCTAGACAAACGGAGGGCACGCCCGCAATATCAATAAGAGAGGAGATGGCTGCTTGTTGTCTGTGCACGTGCGTGTGAGAGACGGGTCAGGAGGCATGCACGAATGATGAGGTGGGACGATGTGGCTGTGGTAAGCAGACGTAACTATGTAGGAAGATCAATCGCCCTTTGTAAGAGAAAGGAGAGACATAACTTGTGAGGTACGTCGATCGATGGGGGGTAGTTAAAGTCGATCTAGGTATATGTTGGGAGATCGATCAGTATACATGCATGTGTGTGTTAGAAGCAAATGAGGCACGAGGAGAAGGATAGAAAGAGAGGGATGCATGTAGGAGGTGGTACGAGAGGCATACTATATCGAGGGGGAGGAGTGTGCGAGTATGAGAACGATGAAAAGAGTGGTAGGAGTGAGGCATGGACGGTGACAAGAGAAGAGGGGAAGCTTGTGTTTGTGCTAGGCACACCTGGCTAGAGAGGCATATCGATCGATGTGTGCCGTAAAGAAGGAGCTGGGGGGCCTACACACACCGTGGGTGAACGACCTAAAGTGAAAAGACGAATTTGCACGATGGAGCTAGAGAATGCTTAGGGAGGGTGAGAGGGATGCGGGCGTGTGCATGCACGAGAGAAAGTTAGCGCTAGCTACAAAGATAAGTGGGTTGTGTGGGTGTAAAAGACGAATAGAGATCATATATACTTCATTATAAAAAGCGAATTTTGATATTTGAAGAATTTATCATAGTGTTTCAAACCGATGGATGTGTGAATATATATAACGGTGATACACATGGTGTGGTTATGAACATGGTATACTACATTTAATATGTTTTATCTCTACTCTTATAAAAAAACAGAGTTGTTGATGATGGTGTGCCTGCCATCCTGCATTATAGGCCGTCTGATTTATATCTGGCGGATAGCAAGGAAACTATGATGGTTGAAGTTGGCAACAATCATGATTGTAGATTCTTATTGAAATAGAGAAACGAATTCAAATTTAGTTCGAATTGCAGCAGTAGTATAGACATTTGGAATGCAGTAAAATGTTGGTATGAGTAGGCTACATGCATTATACAACAAGCGAAAAAATTTAATCGGACATAACATGGATTCATACTCCCTCCTTCCATCTATATAGGGCGTAATGAGATTTTTAAGATCGCCTTTGACTATTGACAAGATTAATAGTACATGACATGCACAATGTGAAAATTATATCATTGAAAGAACCTTTCACAGACGAATTTAACGGTGTGCTTTGTGTAAGTTGCATGTCATATATCATTGCTCTAATATTTGGTCAAAGTTAGCATCGAAAAACGCATTAGGCCCTATATAGATGGAAGGAGGGAGTAGCTTTGAATAGCATTTGTATAGTAAAACGGGGAAAGACTCTCTCTTTGTGTGGTGTGAATAGTTTTATTTTTTTCGTTTTCTTTTTGGTTGAGGGAAGTGCGAATTGATTTGGTACGTACAAGTACAATATTACTACACGTTAGGCTTGTCCCTAAAATTCAACCAGCGTCTTGTTATATCCCGAAAATTCAGATATCGTGCTCCCAAAACCGGCGCCATCACAACCCGCGCCTTGCTATCCCAAAATTACAACGCGCGCAAAAACTCCCTCCAGCTGCGAAATCCCGACACGTGAAATCCCCCTTCTAACCCTGAGCCTAAAGGGCCGCTAGTTCAAATCGGTGGGGGGTACTTTTGTAACACACCCTACATTTTGGATAAGCGCGTTCCTAAGTCATGCTTCACCCCCTCCCATCGCCCCCTTTTCGCCATTCGAAATCCCAGGCCGCCATAACCTCTCCGCTCCAGCCGCGAAACCTCACCCTCCTCCGTCTGCCACGTCACCGCTGCCCAGCCGGAGCCTCTTCCCCAATGACGTCGTCCAGCGCAACAGCTCGACGTCCCTCGTCCACCTCCCCAGATGAGGATCCATCGTCCATCTCGCCGTCCCGCCGGTTCAGCCGCCCCGTCCTCCACCTCCAAGGAGCTGCTCCGACGATCGCCTCGTCTATCACGGCTGCTCCATCCCCACAGCACCGCCTTAACCTACTCCACCGGAACCGTAGCATCTTCACCGACTCCTCGGACGAAGCCGAGGCCTACTCGGCGCCACCAAAGAGGTTGTACACTCATCGCATCGCACCTTCTCCTTAACTCGACCTCCCGGCGCTGATGGTGCTCCATCCCGCACCCCCTGGAGCGACTACCTTGAAGCCGGCGCCGCGAGCGACATCTCCACGGCGGCTCTCCCCCAGTGCGAGGCCCCTTCGGCGGTGGCGTCCATACCAGACGGATCTGCTGCTGCTGCTCCGGCTCTTGCTCGATCGCTCGCTCGCCCAGCTGCTGCTGCTCTCCCCCTCGCTCGTGCTGCTGCTCTGCTCCGATTAAGCCACACTTCAGTCGACTGAATCGACTTTTGGGTCTGTCGATTTTCAGGGGTTGGGGAGGGGGAGCTCGCCGGAGTTAAGGAAGAACCACCCGCAGCGGGGACAGGGGCTTGCCGGAGAGGTACCCCACTATCTATCTTAGGGTTCAGGGTGGGGGCGGGGGGCCTAGAGGGCTAGACGGGGCGGCGGTGGCGAGTTGTTTCGGGGTGGCGAGGTGGCGCTGGGGCCGGCGGTTCGGCCGGTAGTGGCTGGCAGCTCAGGGGGGTGCAGGTTGAAGATGAACTGCAGGCCCTCCCTAAACTACATGTCAAGTGCCTCTCTGCTACCATTGCGTTCAGTTTCGACAGTAGCATTCAGATTCCACAGTAAATTTCAGTTTCGACAGTTAAGTTTAGATTCAACAGTTTTTACCTCATCTGTTGTAGTCAGGTGGTTTTTGGTGATGTTAATTTTACATCCATTTTACATCATCTGTTGGAGATGCTATTAGAATCCTACTTGAGATTGACGGTGTCTGTCTTGTGCTGCTTCAGCCTTGACGTCTTACGGCTCACCGGAGCTGCTCCAACGACAGAACGATCCGTCACAATAGAGCAGTGCCTTGGACGCCGTCTACAGATTCCTCAGATCTTCCTCCACACCTTCGACAGCCACCTCTGCCTCAACTGCTTTAGCGACCAACCCAATGATGCTGAGGTCGACACGGCTACGGCAAAGAGGTTGTACACTTGTTGCATCACTTATTACTATACATTCACGTCGATCCATTAGGGCTATTTTGGTTCAACGGAAAAACATCGATCCACTGGTTGTTACCATCACTCTAAATTTATGCATGCTCTCCTTACATAATCTCACCATATTTTTTTCGTATGCATGTCAGATATTGTACACAGTCATGCTGAACATGTAGAGAAAAAGAGAAGAGTTTTGCGCGGCAATACAATGTCATGCAGACACCGCTCCATGGTGGGTTCAATGGCAAACCCTCCCCACACCTCTCCAGATTGTAATCCAGAGGAATATATCTGTTCTGAGGCGGATTCATACGCCGCTGACCACTCCTATTTACCCCCAAGGTGTTTGCTTTACCTTGGCATGATGATGTTAGTCATATCATGCATATGTTGCCTTGCAGTGCCTACTTTTAACATCATATATGTCATCTGCTTAGTTTAGACATGTTCTGTAATGCCACCTATTTAGTTTCTATATCATATATGGGAATTATGCAGTCTCATGTCTTTTAGCCAGCCACAATATATGTGAAATGTGCAATGCCATCCTATTTAACCAGGCATCATATATTTGAATGATATCTTGCCCATCCCTTTCTTCATTACATGTCCATTTGTCGACAATGTTTGTACATTAAACTACTCTTCCTGTGAATCAGCCATTTGGGTGGGAGATGGAAAAATCTGGAGTGAAAACAAGGCCTTCAGAGCAGACAGTGCTACCTGTCGAAGCAGATCTCTTGTTGGGTCCCGATAGCTCCTCAGAGATGGATTCAGAGACAGATGACCAGTCCTATTCCCCCACCGAGGTGTATGCTCTAACTTGGCACGGTTATACTCCTCATATCATGCATACGGTGTCTTGCATTGCATAGTTTAGACATCATATACACAATATTCAACACCATGTTCTTAGTTCAGACATCATATCGAATGCCCTCTGTTTAGCATATAAATCACATATGTGAATTAAATGATGCGATCCTGATTACTTAGATAACATGTAGGTGAATTATGTCATGCGATCCTGTTTAGTTATTCATCATATCTTTGAATTATGTTATGCTATGCTATCCAGTTTAGATAGATATCATATATGTGAAATTATGTCATGCTATCCGTTTTAGTTAAACAATATACATGTCAACTATTTCATGCCCTCTTTTTTCCACACTATCTATTGCATCTATCTCTCATACAATGTCTGTACATTCAACTATGTTTCCTGTTTATCAGCCATTTGAATTGGAGCGGGTGATGCCAGTATCTAGCGGACTAAAAACACGGTCTTCAAATAAAACAGTGCTACCTCTTGGTGGAGATAGCACCCCGGTTGCACATGCACAAGAACCAGCCCTACCACACATAACCCAAACTCTCGCAGATTGTACCCCTACTACGATGGACAGAGAACCAGCTTCACCCAATCTAACCCCAACCCCAGCCGATAGTAACCCAGTTCCTGTTGACACAACACCATCTCCACCATAGAGCTCCCAAACAAGAGCAGTTAGTAAGGCAGCTCCAGTGCCCATAGGGCCAGTACTATCACGGCGAACCCCAACTCCACCAGCTAGTACGCCTATTCCTGTGGAGGAAGCACAACCAGCTAGTCGTAGTTTAGCATCTATCGTATTAAATCGTATGTGCGTATCTTCCCATCTTGGAAATATTATACTGAAGATGAAGGAAAATGCCAGTTGCAGGTGTTTGTCCAGGAGTTATGTGTAAGTAATGTTATTCATGGCAATTACTTTGCTTCGTCCCATACATCCTACCTCCATGATGGTTATAATACAACAAATTTTCCCATTTTTCTCTATAGAGAAGGACCGATTTGGAAACTCAGGATGAGGTAACCTGTGCTAATACCTCTGCTATCTTCAAGAATGCTTGGTGGCAGTATCAGAATTACCTGAAGAAAACATACTTCAGCGGCAAAGAAACTCATCAAATTCCCTTACGTTCTCCTGAGAGACATTTACTGGACGATGACTGGGAACGCCTTGTTCTGTACTGGTCCCTAACCAAGAATGTGGTAAGGTCTATGAGCTCATTTTCTATTTTAAGTTTTATATTCTTGCGTCTTACTGTACTATGTTCATGTAGAACAAGTGCCTAAACCTGAAGAACAACTGTTCTAATTTAAGATTCCATTGCTACCATAGGACATAGATATATGTTTGTTTGATGCTTTTATTATGTACTAGTACTTGGCAATAGAAGACTTGGTAGTTTAATCCTATCCACCTTACTAATGAAATGGTTCATTGAAATGAGTTTCATATACTAGTACATGCTAAACTTGTTATGTGTCTGCTTGTTTCTTCTTTTAGAATGCTGATAGAATATTGGGGAAGAGTGCCTTATTAAGCAACGGTAAAGGAAGTAATGCAGATAATGTTCAGGATAGTGACACATCCTGTCTTGGTTTAGTGTTGGAGTTACTGGCCACTACCGCTTGCACAAGCTATTCAAACTCACTGTCTGAATCAGTTCGGTTTCTTGAGTCTCAACTACAAGCTGAAAGACATCAATCAGCTGTGCTGCGACAAGAAGCAGAAGGACTGCGGAAGTCCGTGGAGCATTCAGATGTATACTTTCTGGTGCAACAGCAAGCGTTGGAGGATTTTAGCGCCAAACAGGACAAAGCTAATCAGCTTGCTAAGCTTATTGCCAGCATGGTGGATACCCAGGATAACGTTTCTTGAGCTCTTCTGAAGTTGTTTCAGTTATGCTCTTGTTTTGCTGCCGCATTTATTTGCACTGGTGGCCAATTTTGACGGCCAGTGTATATGATATGCTGCTTTGTTCCCTATATTTGCACTGGTGGCGAACTTTGATTCCCAGTGGATGTAATATGTGTAATAGCCGTGATAGCCTAGCGTTAGTTGCTTGCTTATTTATTTCCTTGTTGTCTTGTTTATTTGTTTGCTTGTAGTCATTGCAGTTCTTTTTCCGCAGTTAACTAGTGGCTGCAATAACCTAATTTTTAAAACTAGGCCACAATAACCATGGGCTAATATTTACTATAGTGACACTGGGCCTCCTACGGGCCGTAGAAACAGTGGGCCTTCTACGAGCCGTAGAAACAATAGGCCTTCTATGGGCCGTATCATCAATGGGCCTTATACGGGCCGTATGATCGATTGGCCAAACATGGGCCAATAACAGGCCGCATTATGGCCGTAAACGGGCTAGAGTTGGAATCATCCGTTCATGGGCCGACCGTAACGGGCCATCGTTAATAGGCCGTATTTTATGACGCTATGAAAACGGCCCAACGTATTAACGGACAACAAACGGGCCGACTGTAACCACGGGCTGGATTTGGCCCACAAGAAGAAAATGACAGTAACGGGCCGTAAGTAAACGAATGCTGGAAATGAGCCCAAGAATAAATGGGCTCTGAGAAGGCCGAAAGATAACATGGGCTGGAAACGGCCCAACGGAATAACAGGCCGTTAATGGGTATAAAGTGATACACTGTTCATTACGGGCCAGTTTCACCACGGGCCGTTAATGGGTGTAAAGTGATACACTGTTCATTACGGGCCAGTTTCATCACGGGCCGTTAATAGAGGGATAAACTCAAGCAATATGATATAAACCCCATCTTTTTATCCTCGATGGCAACAATACAATATGTGTCATTTCCCTTTCTGTCACTGGGATCGAGCACAGCAAGATTGAACCCAAAGCTAAGCACTTCTCCCATTGCAAGAAAGATTAATCTAGTAGGCCAAACCAAACCGATAATTCGAAGATACTTGCAAAGATATCAAATCATGCATATAAGAATTCAGAGAAGAATCAAATAATATTCATAGATAATCAAGTTCATAAACCCACAATTCATCGGATCTCGGCAAACACACCGCAAAAAGAGTTACATCGAATAGATCTCCAAGAAGATCGAGGAGAACTTTTTATTGAGATCCAAAGAGAGATAAGAAGCCATCTAGCTTATAACTATGGACCCGAAGGTCTGTGGTAAACTACTCACACATCATCGGAGAGGCTATGGTGTTGATGTAGAAGCCCTCCGTGATCGAATCCCCCTCCGGCGGAGTGCCGAAAAAGGCCCCAAGATGGGATCTCACAGGTACAGAAGGTTGCGGCAGTGGAAAAGGTGTTTCGTGGCTCTCCTCGAAGGGTTCAGGGTATGAGAGTATATATAAGTGAAAGAAGTAGGTCGGTGGAGCTGCAAGGGGCCCATGAGGGTGGGGGCGCACCCTCCTGCCTCGTGGCTTCCTCGCTGCTTCCTTAACATCCACTCCAAGTCTCTTGGATTGCGTTTGTTCAAAAAACGATCCTCGCGAAGGTTTTATTCCGTTTGGATTCTGTTTGATATTCCTTTTCTGCGGAACACTAAAATAGGCAAAAAAAACAGCAATTTGCACTGGGCCTTCGGTTAATAGGTCAGTCCCAAAAATAATATAAAAGTGCATAGTAAATCCCATTAAACATCCAAAACAGATAATATAATAGCATGGAACAATCAAAAATTATAGATACGTTGGAGACGTATCAAGCATCCCCAAGCTTAATTCCTGCTCGTCCTTGAGTAGGTAAATGATAAAAACAGAATTTTTGATGTGGAATGCTACCTAACATAATTTTCAATGTAATTTTCTTTATTGTGGCATGAATGTTCAGATCCAAAAGATTCAAGAAAAAAGTTTAATATTGACATAAAAATAATAATACTTCAAGCATACTAACTAAGCAATTATGTCTTCTCAAAATAACATGGACAAAGAAAGCTTATCCCTACAAAATCATATAGTTTGGCTATGCTTCATTTTCGTCACACAAAAATGCTCTCATCATGCACAACCCCGATGACAAACCAAGCAATTGTTTCATACTGTAGTAATCTCAAACTTTTTTCAACTTTTACGCAATACATGAGCGTGAGCCATGGACATAACACTATGGGTGGAATAGAATATAATGATGGGGGTTGTGTGGAGAAGACAAATGTCACATCCCTAGTTCTGGTATGCACTAGGCTAGCCCTTCATGTCAGCATCATGTTTAAATTCAAATGAAATTTGAATTGAGGAATTCTCAAAAGCCTCAGAAGACCTCTAAAAAATAACCAACTTTTAAATCTCATCAATGAGTCCAAGAAAATGTTCCTGTTAATCTCTGGAAATATTGGCAAAGGATAAAATTCAAACCAATATTTCTAGAATCTCAGAAACAATTATTTTGGGCCTTTCAATTAATCCAATAAATATTTGAATTGGATATATATTTGTTATATAATAAATATATGTTCAATAATTCTGGAAATTCTTGTGTAGCTTTGGATAAGTCCATTTAGTTCACACAATTATTTTCATGAATTTTGAAAATGGTTTGGTCTTTGAACTGAATCAAAACATATTAGAAAAAATAGAAAAACAGAACAATTAATAAAAGAGAGAGAGAAGGACTCACCTGGGCTTCTCACCTGCAGCAGAGCTGGCCCAGCTCCTGATTTGGCCCAGCCCACCAGGGGCTCCCCGGTCTTCTTCCTCCTTTGACAGAAGGACAGAGGCGGGCGGCCACCGCGCGCCGGCACGCGCCCTGGCCACCTCCTGCTTGCCGCTCCCCCTCGTCGCCCTGGACCTCCCTCGCGACACCACGCACCCCCTGGACCTCCCTCACTCTCTCCCGTGCTTCTCCCCCTCCTCTGCTCTCTCCCGCGCCACACCCGAGCACGCCCGTCACCGCCATTCACTGCCACCCCGGCCACCGATCACCCCTCGCCCTGCCGATGAGTCCAGAAGCTCCGCCGTGATGCCCTCGCCCTCCCCACCGAGCCACGCTTCGCCGGAGGCCTGCATCGCCGCCATCTGGTCGTCTTCAACCTTGGTACCCGTCGGACGCCGTTCGTCGATTCTCCTCGCTTCGGTTGCCCCCGAGCCCACTGATCTGCTCTACGACCTCGCCGTGAGCCCCTGCTCCTGCTCCCCCTCTCCGTTTTCCCCCTCATGTGCCGTAGCCATCGCCTTGTCTGCAACCGAACGCGTCGCCGCCCGCGCTCGTCTCCGGTGATGTTCCGATGACCATTTGGTCTTGGGCATGCGCCCATCGAACTCACCGCACCACGTAGATGCCGTAGGTGCTAAGCGCACATCGCCACGGCCACCACAACCGCGTCCCCGCTCGCGCCCGAACTCCGGCGACCACAACCGAGATCGCCGCCGTTGACTCCGGCCACCCCAGGCCCAGAGACCACCCCCATCCAACGCGCTATCGCGCCAGCTCTCCGTAGGGCCAAAGGGCGCACCGAACGGTGCACCATAGGCGAAAACCGAGCCCCTCCAGTGTGCCTCCGCCGCGTTTTTGGTTGCCGCGGCGTAACTCCGGTGACGCTGACGTGGCGCCGTCATTAGTGGCTAATGACGCCACTAACTAACCCCCTCTCTCACTAAATATGGGCCCCACGCCTTAATTAACCCCGGGATTTATTCCCTGTTTAGTTTAGGTTAATATAGCCGGCCCCACATGTCATTTTGACCATGCCACGTCAACGTTGACCCGGACCCACTGGTCAGCCTCTGTCCCTTCCCTATCACACTGACGTGCGGGTCCCACTGGTCAGGTTTGACCTCGACCGTGCCCCGTTGACCTGCTGACGTCATGATGATGTCAGGCTGATGCAGTAATCCTTTTTTGGAATTTAAATAAATCTTAAATGATTTATTTATTTTAGAAAATACCCACAACTTCTAAAAATCATAGAAATTCAACCGTAACTCCAAATAAGATAAATTATATATGAAAAATGATCAGAAAAATCCAATCTATCCATCTGTACCATTTGCATGCATGTTAGAGCAACTTGTGCCCTCTGTTTAGGACAATTCAATTAAATGGCATTTAAGAAAGCACATATGGAGTTTGAATTTGAACCTAGTGTTCAAACCAACTTCATTTAAATTGTTGCTAGTTGCATTAGCCCAAATCAACAGCATATTGCCATGTCATGATCATGCATCATATTGTTGCATCACATTGATTGTGTTCTTCCTTGTTTGCCGGTAATTGTCCCCTCTCAGTAGACGACGTTCCGACGCTGTGATCGTTGACACTGATGAAGACCCAATGATATCTTCAGAAGTGCCAGGCAAGCAAAACCCCCTTGTTCATTCAGATACAATCCCACTCTCTCGCTCCCGCTCTCTTTTGCTACATTAGGACAACAACATTTCAACTGTTACATGCTGCGGTAGCTGAACCCCTTTCCTCTGCATGACCTGTCATTGCCACAGTAAATAGATGAAACCCACTAGCATGAGTAGGAGTTGTTTGAGCCCTGATGTGCCTACTCATTCATGCTTGTTTGTCATGCCTGCTACTGCTTAGAGTTGAGTCAGGTCCGATTCATCGGGGATGAATTGGAATGTGGTGAACATGTCCTACGGTTGAGAGCTAAGTGTGTGAACACGATTTGGTAAAGGTATCGGTGAGAGGCCATGTAGGAGTACATGGTGGGTTATCTCATTGAAGCCATCCTCAGGAATTGAGTTCTATGTTTGTGATCCATGAACAACTACTACCACACATTGGAATGCTTAAGTGCCCCTCTCGACTTATTAATCAACATGATCTCTGTCCAGGAGTTGCAACTAGTTTCTGGTGTTTGTAGGTTGTGTTAGTAGTCTACCAAGTGGTACCCGGTACAGGTGGGCTTGGGACAGACTAGGCACCATGGCACGGTGTACCAAGCGTAGATCCATCCGTCGAGGTGGGCTTGGGAACCCTGCACACATCATTTGGGGCCGTGAGCGACACCCCGGCCGGATCTCCTTGCGGATGGAACCCGAATAGGCGATAAACCTGGACTAGAGACTTGTTGGTTAGTCAGGTCATGGCCGACTCCCTTGCCAGGCTTCCGCTTGAAGGTTGCCGAGATATACGATGTGTACATGGTGGTAAGTGGCGAGAGCGTGTGTGAAGAAGTACACCCCTGCAGGGTTATCATTATCTATTCGAATAGCCGGATTCCTCGGATATGGAAACTTGGACCCCTTGCTGAAAGTGCTAGTGATCGACTAGAGGGGGGGTGAATAGGCGATTTTTATGGAAGTCTTCAAAACATGGAAGTTTTGAAGACAAACGATAGAAATAAACCTATTACCATGCAGCGGAAGGTAGACTACACTAAGCAAGCCATAGTCAAATACTCAATGAAGTGAAAGCACAATGACTAATAGCAGCTAGGCAGTTTAGATCAGATAGGAAGATAGTGTGAAGCCAATCAGAACAAGCAGTCACTCAATGAAGACAAAAGATAAATGCAATCATACAATGACTTCACCAGGGCCAACCGTAAGTAAAGGAGAGGGAAGGATGAAACCAGTGACTCGTTGAAGACAATGATTTGTTGGACCAGTTCCAGTTGCTGTGACAACTGTACGTCTGGTTAGGGAGGCTGAGATTCAACTCAGAAGACCGCGTCTTCACCTTATTCCCCTTGAGCTAAGGACACCCAGTCCTCGCCCAATCACTCTGGTAAGTCTTCAAGGTAGACTCCCAAACCTTCACAGACTTTGTTCACCGGCGATCCACATTGACTCTTGGTTGCTCAGAACGCGACGCCTAACCGGCTGGAGGATTCACAGTCCTCAAATGTAATAAGTCTTCAGATCACACAGACAGGAAGACTTCAGTGATGCCTAACACTCTTTGGCTCTGGGTGGTTAGGGCTTTATCCTCGTAAGGAATTCTCTCTCAAAGGCTTCGAGGTGGGTTGCTCTCAAACGACAAAAGCCGTACACTAACTCTGAGCAGCCAACCGTTTATGGTTGTAGGGGGTGGGCTATTTATAGCCACTAGGCAACCTGACCTGATTTGTCTGAAATGACCCTTGGTCACTAAGGAACTAACATGTGTTCCAATGGTCAGATTTCAAACACGCACGGAAACTTTACTTGGGCTACAAGCAAAGCCGACTTATCCAACTCTGGATAAGATTTGCTCTCATTGTCTTCACTCGAAGACATAGGATTTTGGTTAAGCATCACTTCAGTCATTCTGACTGGTTCTCTTGGACCCCACTTAACAGTACGGTGGTTCTTATGACTCAACAAAGAAAAACACAGAACGACGAAACTGCTAAGTCTTCACGCTCCATAGTCTTCACGCGATGTCTTCTCTTGTCATAGTCTTCAATGTGAATGTCTTCACATACCACCTTTGACTTCAATGTCTTCATACATTTTTAGGGGTCATCTCTGGTAGGAAAACCGAATCAATGAGGGACTTCTACCTGTGTTATCCTGCAATTCTCACAAACACATTAGTCCCTCAACCAGGTTTGCCGTCAATACTCCAAAACCAACTAGGGGTGGCACTAGATGCACTTACAATCTCCGCCTTTTTGGTGATTGATGACAAACTGGTTGAAGTTTTCAATGGGGAATAAAATATGTGAAATTGTAAAGGATAAGGTATTGTCTTCATAAGTGGCAAAGGCTCCCCCTGAAGATGTGCATATAAGTAATTTGCTTTTGGAATGCAAATGCACATGGCAGGTTGTACTTGTGGAGATCCTCTTCAACTTATGACGACAATTCATCATGAAACATATGATGTAACGAAGATAATGACATGCATAATGAAAAATGGACGTATGCAAAATGATCTAAGTGCCGAATTTATCGTCGCACATGCGGAATTTATCATCGCATCACAGAAAAACAAATAAGTAGCAGACGACCATCGAGTTTGAGTGTTACAACTCAAAGAACCAAATGTATCAAAACGCGAGAGTTGTAAACACTAGACAAACTCATATGGACCCGCTTGAAGACTATCAAACTCATATGCTTCTCCCCCTTTTGTCAGTAAGGACCAAAAAGGTTTGAAGACATAGAGCACCTACTCGTTCCCATGAGGAGTTGGTGAAGCAGCAGGGTCGTCGGAGTTGGTTGGCGGTGCAGACGAACTCGGTGCAGTGGTGATTCGCGCTGAAGGTGGTGAAGTAGCATCGTCTTCATCATCGATGACACGTGCATTCACTGTTGCAGCAGAGGAGGAGAACTCAGAGTCTTCAAGAGACAGAGTACGCCGCAGCAAGGTCCTTCTTGGAGGTGTTGAGTCAAACTTGAAGCGTTCAGAGAAACCATCATGTTGAAGATCATCTTCAGAACACATATGCGTCAGCCCTTTCCATGTATGCCAATAAGTTTCATGGGCGACAAAGGCATTCTTGGTGGCATGGTTGCGAATCCTGTTTACGTCCACCAAGAGGCTTTGCATTTGGCGCTTCAGCCAGTCATGATGCTTATCCTGTTTCTGATGAAGGGCAACCAGAAGCTCTCGGTCATTGAGAACACGAGATCACTTCTTGGGCCGTTGTGCAATGGTGCTTTCAGTGGCTTCAGTGAGGGCACGATGAGGTGCGCGTGTAGTACCAACCAGAGGATAAACACGAGTGACTGCTGGGTCGCCTTCAATGTGTTGTGACAAACTTTGCTTATCAGCATTCTGAAGACTAAGGGGCTCCTTGGCAGGCTCTGGATAGATGGCTTCAACTGACATATCGACGTCAGGCAGAAAAATCTGATGATTGCGAGCAGAGGGCTGATAGGTGACAGCTGAGTGTAGTTTGATTAGACGCATAATCCATGGAGCGTAAAACTTCAAGCCAAAGAGATCAGATCCTGATGCAGCAAGTTAGCGGATGAAGAAGTCTTGTGCATTGAAGCTTTCGCTGTGAAGAATATGGAAGACCAAAGTCTTCTTTGCACCTTCCAGCTTTGCATGTGGAGAATGTCCTTTGATGGGCCAGAGAGTTCGCCTTATGATGTGATAGATAGTGCGTGGCAGATACTCAAGGTCTTCAACAAAGAACTCCTTAGGATATTCAGCATCTGGAGGCAAAGGCTTCATCATGCTAAGCATCTGACTCATGTTGGGTTCAGGCTTGTGAAAAATGCTTTCCATAGCAGCACTGTGAAGCTGACAACCAGGTTCATAAAGATCTCCTGGAGTGGGCAGGCCAGTGAGCTCAATGATATCAAAGGCTTTGGCTTCGTGATGAACATTGCCTGTCATCCACTCAAGGACCCAAGTCTTCGGATCCCGGTTGTAGCCACGAATATGAAGAGTGACATAGAATTGGAGCAGCAATTCTTCGTTCCAGTGCTCCTTGTCAGTGACGAGCTGCAACAAGCCAGATTCTCTGAAGCAATCCAGCGCTTCTTCCAAACAGGGTAGACCAGTTATGGCTTCAGTGTCAAGACGCAGATGGGGGAAAATGCGACCTTGATTGTACAAGATGCATGAGTAATAACTGCGCTGCTGATAGCTCCAGAACCAATCAGAAGATATTCTTGCCTTGGAGTAGGGGTTCTTGGCGCTATTGAAGAAGGTGTTGTGTGCTTTGAAGCCATTGATATTGAATGATCCGGTTGCAGATGCAGTGCCTGGAAACCTAGGCAGCCTTGGCATTGGCTTCTGAACCTGAGGCTTGCGCTCGACATGATAGTCAAATTGGGGACCAGCAGCAGGTGGAGGAACAAGAAGAGGCCATTTGACAGTGATGAGATGACCATAGTTGTATGCTTGCTCAATAGTATGTGGCCTTGGTGGCGGAACAAGAGCAGTGGCATCAACAGAGGCGTCAGGCTGCACATCTGTTGCAGGTGCATCATTGGCTTCATTGGCTTCTGGCACAGTGTTAGGTGCAGGCTCCACACTGTCTTCAGCCATGACCACATCATTGGCTTCAGTAGTGTTAGTGGTGGCAGCCTCAGGATGCTCAACCTCCACTTGAGGAGCTAGAGGGTCGGGCACTGACACGTTCACTTCAGGAACAGCTTCTTCAGTGATGGGGGAAGTAGGGACACGTTCTTCTGCTTGTTTTTCTTTGGCTAATGCAGCCAAATTGTCTTCATCAACTTTAGCTTCAGACTCAGTGACATTCACAATAGGAGTGGCTTCGGGGAACACCTGATGTGCAACAGATTGGTGGTGCACTTCTCCTTCTGAAACGCTCGAAAGAGGGACTTGGGGCCTTGGTCCTTTGCGAAGCCTGCGTAATGCTGGCGACGCCTGTGAAGATGGAGTTGGCTGGGCCTCAAAGTCATCCTCTTCTTCTTGCACTGGTGGGGTGACTTGTTGTTGGGAGTACTAGGGGTTTCTTGTTGTTGTGGGTGATCAGCCCATGATGCATCCTGAGCAATTGGCGTCAGAGGACAACCAATGCTGATGAGTTCGCTGTTCGTGAGAACAGGCGATGATACCAAGTTGTGCTCGATCTGAGGAAGAACTACATAATCTTCAACATTATCATGGTGACCAATGTCTTCAGCAGCGGTGGGGTCAACTGCTGGAAAGTCTTCAGCTTCAGGAGCCTCTGTGGAAGCAGGCTCATGAACTATCATCTGTCGTTCTTGATGCGAAGAGTTAGGACGAGCAACCGAGATGGGCTCGACAACAAGGGGCTCTGTGGGAGCAGCCCGATCTTTCTTGGTTTTGCGCTTCTTCTTGGAGGGAGCGACATCAGAAGCGTCAGGATTTTTCCTCTTTCTGGCTTCAGCCTCGGTAGCCCTTGTCTTCTTCAGGTCTGAAGCAGTGGAAGTGACCTTTGGCTTCGAGCCGGACATGCTGCTTGGGAAGACAACGCGAGGTTCTTCCTGCCTTGAAGGTGCAGATTTGTTAGTCGATGGCTTCTTCTTCTTCTTTGCAGCCATTCGGGGGTCGATGCCAGGACGCCCAAGAGCCTTGCGCTTCTCAGCTTCATTGTAGGCTTGCACGCACTTGTCAGCCAGACTCTTCATGCGCTCACGAGAACCTTTAGCTTCTTCTTGTTTCTTGAGAAAGGCTTCCTTGAGCTCGTGCAGCATAACCTTGAAGTTTTTGACATCCTGCACACTGAGCTTTGCCATGTGCTTCTTGAATTGAGCTTTCTCATGGTCGATCTTTTGCTTCAGTTCAACGATGCGCTGAGCTAGAGCTAGCTCAGAAGCAATGGCGCCCGTGAAAGAGACGCTGAGGCCAATTGGAAGTTGTAGATCGTCAAAGCTAAGATTGGGGGTTTCAAACCACTCATCAATGAAGTTGTGGATGATTTCCACGTCAAAGAGAGGAAAATCATTGAAGATTTCTGCTTCTTCCTTGCTCTTAATCAGTTTCTCAAGAGCGTCATCTGCAAGATCTTCATCACTGGACAGGTCAATGTGTTCGTCTCGCAGAATGGCAGCAGGGGTCAATGCCTGATCAGTATTCTTTTTCATCTCCGTCTTCTTGGAGATACGTGATAGATCTTCAGACTGCATACTGTCTTCAGGAGGTGCAGTAGCCAGTGGCTTCACACGTGAAGCTTTTGGAGGAGCAGTTGACTTTGAAGCTCTAGCCTTCTTTGGCTTCTGCGGCTTTGGAGCAAGAGCTGGGGCTTCATCAGTGTTGGCATCATCATCAGAATGATCTACTTTTACACCTTGAAAAGAAATGTGAGTGATAAGACCAGCAAGGTTGTAGAAAGGTCCGATGATGTTGGGTTCAGCATCGCGTGTGCCGTCAGCCCGTGGAGCAGAAGGACCAGGGTTGAAGTCTAGTCCCAATGACTTCTTGTTTTCCTTGATCGATGCCTTCGCGTGCTGGAAGTTGTGCTTGAAGAGATTATCGTCACGACACCAGAGCAGTGATGATGGGTTGGCATTGTCAGGCTGTGGTCCACGTACCATACAGGGATAGAAACCCTGAGCAATAGCTTCAGCTCTGGTCTTGGGTTGAAGGTTTCGGAAGAGAATGTCACCCCAAGGACTCTTGATGGCATTCTTCTCAGCATACTCCTGGGTCACAAACTTGTATTTGAACCATTGTTCGGCCCAATATCTTCAAATCCATTGGATTCGTGTCTTGCGCTGATTGTAATCCTCTTCTGGATCTGTCTTGTACAGCTCTGAGAGGTCATCAAGCAGATCTCTTGATGTTCCCCCTCGACGCTGTCTGCCACCCTTCCTTGCTGATTTCTCTGTAGCCATGAACTTCAAACTGAATGGCTTCAACACGTTCAAAGGCTTCAAAGGCTTCCGCTTGCTGGTCAAACAGGAACTGGCTTCGGGAGAGTTAATGTGATGCTGTAAGAATTCTGCAAATGAATGCAGACTATGAGAACCAAGGGATTCTCCCACGGACATGTACCTGTGACAGCATTAGAGATGCGAGGGAAGGGGAGAGGTCATATGCATTCTCAGAAGATTTTGAAGATAAATCAGTTTGAAGACATTGACCTCATGGTGCGAAGACATTCACTTATGTGTTTGAAATTGGTTCCAGATTTGTATGAATCCAGGAATAGGTACAAGTGAGGAATCTAACTCATTATGAAGCTTAAGTGAATATACTAGGCATTATATGAGATGCAGACAGGATAGATCTAACATTGAGTAGGCAGAAACCACTTTCGGTAAACAGGATGAATCTTTTAGGATCAAAAAGATGGTAAAAAGAGAGTTTTATTTACCACACGATGAACTGCTAGATGGGAAGAGTAGGAGACCTAGCAGTTCAATCCACCGTGCCCTAACTTGGCGACGGAGGACACCTACGGCGGCGGCGGAGAGGACGATGACCGCGACCGGCGTGAGGACGGCGTCAGTGAAGTCGCGGTAGCTAAGCGCTTCGTCGCCGGCGTCGTCGAGAGCTAGTGGTGGCGCTAGGGTTTTGACGAGGTGGAGAGGTGAAAGAAGGTTTTCTTGACCGCAGGGGACATGTATTTATAAGGAAGTATGCGGCACAGCGTAATTACGCAGGTGCCCCTGGCGGTTCACATCTGAGGGACACGTGGCAAGCATGCAACATACTCGGAGTTGTCCCACGTTCCCACGCCCGCCCGAACTGTCGGATGGTCATTCCAGCTTCTCCGGATTTCAGGCAATAAGGATAGAGCATTTAAAACATACTTAATGTTTGTCTCTGTATCTTCTGCTGACTAGGACGCAGAGAAGACATTCGACAGTTTCAATAGAATGCATATGATTTGGACAGATAGAGTTTGAGATAGAAAGCATAGAGAGATTAGGGTCCGATCACATTCACTTAGTTCAAAAGATTCAACAAGGAAGACGTACCCATAAGTGAATGTTGTAGAGGACAGAACACAAATATGTATATATCAGAAGACAATCAAATCAGCATAGTGAACATAATCATGAAGACAAGTTGAAATTGAAGACAAACCAAATGTGAAGACATAGGAAATGTAACGCCATGAGTAAAACACTTCAAACAGAAGAATTTGGTGGTGGCGTTACCCACCGTATAGGAATTATTAGACCCAGACACGGCGCACAATTATCGTGGCGCTCCGAAGTCAAATTCCACGTTAATGTATTCACACTCAGAATGTAAGTCTTCATTGATTGAAGATATACTTTACTTCGTGTGTTGCACATCTATGTCATCAACATGCTTAAGTGTTAGGATGTGTGCCTGATCACAGGACATTTGAGGATTCCAAGATATTTAGCTCACACCGTAACTTGCAAAACCTCTTCTCATCCAAGGGCTTGGTGAAGATATCTGCCAATTGCTCTTCAGTGTTGACGTGTATGATATCAATATCTTCCTTCATGACATGATCTCTGAGAAAGAGATGACGAATTTCAATGTGCTTTGTCTTCGAGTGCTGAACTGGGTTGTTGACAATCTTGATGGCGCTTTCGTTGTCACAGTAGAGTGGCACTTGCTTCAGATGAATACCATAGTCTTTGAGTGTTTGCTTCATCCATAGAATCTGGGCGCAGCAAGATCCAACAACAATGTATTCAGATTCAGCAGTGGAGAGAGATACACAATTCTGCTTCTTTGAAGACCAACATACAAGTGACCGTCCCAGAAAATGACATGTTCCTGATGTAGACTTGCGATCCACCTTGTCACCAGCATAATCAGCATCCGAGAATCCAACTAGATCAAACTCTGAGCCCTTTGGATACCATAATCCTAGTGTTGGGGTGTGAGCCAAATATCTTAGAATTTGCTTCACAGCTAAGTGATGCGATTCCTTTGGTGCCGCTTGGAACTGGGCACACATGAAAACACTAAGCATGATATCTGGCCTAGATGCACATAAATAAAGCAAGGAACCAATCATGGAGTGGTATACCTTTTGATCGAACTCTTTACCATTGTCGTCGGGACCCAGATGATGTTTGGCTGGCATTCGCGTCGTGAAGCCTTTGCAATCTTGCATCCCAAATTTCTTCAGGCAATCTTTGAGGCATTTCTCTTGAGATATAAAGATGTCGTTGCGTTGCTGACGTATTTGAAGACCAAGGAAGAACTTCAGCTCACCCATCATGGACATCTGATATTGCTCTTGCATCATGTATCCAAACTCGTTAGTGTATTTCTGATTGGTGCAGCCGAAGATAATGTCATCCACATATATTTGGCACACAAACAGTTCACCATCATATGTCTTCGGGAAGAGAGTGGGGTCGAGGGAACCAGGTTTGAAGCCTTTGCTCTTCAGGAAGTCTTTGAGTGTGTCATACCAAGCCCGAGGAGCTTGTTTGAGGCCATACAGTGCCTTGTTGAGCTTGTACACCATGTCAGGATGTTTTGGATTTTCAAAGCCAGGCAGTTGTGTAACATACACTTCTTCGTCAATCTTGCCATTGAGAAAAGCGCTCTTCACATCCATTTTATGCAGAAGAATGTTATGATGATTTGCATAGGCCAGCAGTATGCATATGGCTTCAAGTCTAGCCACAGGAGCAAATGTTTCATCGAAGTCAATCCCTTCAACTTGAGTGTATCCTTGAGCAACGAGACGAACTTTGTTTCTGACAACTTGACCATGCTCATCTTGCTTGTTGCAATATATCCATTTAGTGCCTATTATATTGTTCTTACGAGGATCAGGACGCTTAACCAGTTCCCATACATTATTCAGTTCAAACTGTTGAAGCTCTTCTTGCATAGCTTGGATCCATTCAGGTTCCATGAAGGCTTCATCAACTTTATTGGCTTCAGATATTGAGACGAATGTGAAGTGCCCACAGAAATTTGCTAGCTGTGTTGCCCTTGAACGAGTGAGTGGACCTGGTGCATTGATGCTATCAATTATTCTCTCAATCTGTACTTCATTTGCAACACGAGGATGTACAGGACGAAGATTTTGCTCTTGTTGATCGTTTTCATCGTTAGAAGGATTGTCTTCAGGCTGAGCATTGTCTTCAGGTTGAGCATTGTCTTCAGGTTGATCAGGTGCGGAGATTATAAGTTCCTCTTCAGGCTGAGCTTCAGATGGTATGATTTCTCCAGTTCCCATAAGTTTGATTGATTCACTGGACGGAACTTCATCTAGCACATTTGGCAGGTGCTCTCTTTGTGAGCCATTAGTCTCATCGAACCGCACATCCATAGTTTCAACCACTTTATAGTGAAAGAGGTTGAAGACTCTGTAGGAGTGCGAATCCTTTCCATATCCGAACATAAAACCTTCATGTGCTTTCGGTGCAAATTTTGAAGTGTGATGTGGATCCTTGATCCAGCACCTGGCACCAAATACTCTGAAGTAACTGACATTTGGCTTCTTGCCAGTAAGGAGCTCATAGGATGTCTTGTTGAGAAGCTTGTGAAGATAAACACGGTTGATGATATGCCATGCAGTATCAATGGCTTCAGGCCAGAATTTTCTTGGAGTCTTGTATTCATCAAGCATCATCCGGGCCATCTCAATAAGTGTTCTGTTCTTGTGTTCGACGATGCCATTCTACTGTGGCGTGTATGGAGCTGAGAATTCATGAGTGATGCCCAAAGTATCAAGATATGTATCTAGCCCAGTGTTCTTGAATTCAGTGCCACTTCTGATGTGCTTTATCTTGACGCCATAGTTGTTCATGGCTCGATTGGCGAAGCGTCTGAAGACATCCTGCACTTTAGTCTTGTAGAGGATTATATGCACCCAGGTATATCTTGAATAATCATCAACAATTACAAAGCAATAGAGACAAGCAGTAGTAGTAAGAGTTGAGTAATGAGTGGGACCGAAAAGGTCCATGTGGAGCAGTTCGAAGGGTTGAGTCATAGTCATGATTGTATTCGAGGGATGCTTGGCCCTCGTCATCTTTCCTGCTTCACAGGCACCGCATAAGTGATCCTTCTTGAACTTGACGCCCTCGATGCTTATGACATGCTTCTTTCTTGCAAGAGTGTGCAAGTTCCTCATGCCAGCATGCCCTAGCCTTCGATGCCAGAGCCAGCATTCTGAAGCTTTTGCTAGAAGACATATGACAAGTTGTGGTCCTGCTGAGAAATCTACCATGTACAAATCATCTTTCCGATACCCTTCAAAAACTAGAGACTTGTCAGATTCCATTAGAACAAGGCAACGATATTTTCCAAACATCACAATCATGTTTAAATCGCAAAACATTGAGACAGACATTAAGTTGAAACCAAGGGATTCAACAAGCATGACTTTATCCATGTGTTGATCCCTTGAGATTGCAACTCTACCTAGACCCAATACCTTGCTTTTACCAGTGTCAGCAAATGTGATGTGACTTTTGTCAGATGGACGTAAGGTTGAGTCCATAAGAAGACTTCGCTTGCCAGTCATGTGATTAGTACACCCACTATCAATAATCCATTCTGAAGCAGCTGGTGTCATACCCTACAGTGCAGTTAGGGGGATAGGCTTCACAAAGAGAATTGTGAAGCAAAAACATTTGACGAGCAAGTGGATTATGAAAGCTTAGATCAAGGTTAGGACTGATAGGGCAAGTGGCAAGCGACTCAGGAACAAAATACATAATAAGACCATTTGGGCATTTGATCTTGCACCCTGCAAGATGTTTAAGGTCACCAGCAATAGCTTCAGATGATTTTGGTTTTCGGCTGGAGACCTTTCCCTGCAAAAGGAGAGTTAAGCTTTCTTAGCCACCCACATCTTCAAGGGTGGCTTCGAAGCAATGAGTCTAAGTGCAGCATCTGAGAACTTTGGCTTTGGAGCCCTAGCAAAAAGTCTTGCAGGTGGACAATATTACTCATAAGAATAAGCAGAGTAGTTCTTGGTCTTATGAACATGGCGGTTTGATGAAACGTGCTCATATTCATAGGCCTCAGTAAGGTTTCCCTGCAAAACATTTGCGTTAGTGCGACTAAGGTGAGTCCTCTGTCTGTATGAAGCCTTTAGACCGTATGAAGCCTGTGGTTTGGGGTTTGTCTTCTTCATGTGTGGTGTCATGACGACATTCACAGGAAGATTCTCCAAACATCTTTTCGGCACCCAGACTTTCTTCACAGGCGGCCCATTCCTGTAGTTAGTACCAATATTCCTGGCAAACACTTTACCGTTCTGATTCTTAAACAGTTTATAGTTTGCATCAAAGGATTCATCAATAACAATGGGATTAGCACAAGTGAAGCCAGATAGGGTGGATGGATCCGCTGAAGGTTCCTTTGCAGCAACCCATGTGGTTTTGGGGTACTGCTCAGGTTTCCAGTAAGAGCCATCAGCATTCATTTTCCTTTCGAACCCAACACCCTCTTTCCTAGGGTTTCGGTTCAGGATCTGCCTTTTGAGAACATCACATAATGTCTGATGCGCTTTGAGACTTTTGAACATCCCTATTTCAAGCAATGTCTTCAACCTAGCATTCTCATCAGCAATAGCAGTGGCATCCTCAGCAGAGGGGTTAGTTACCACATCAGCAGTTGAAGATATTGCAACAGTAGCAGCAGTAGAACATTCAGCAACAGTAGTAGCATTATCACGCTCAATGCATTTAATACATGGTGGTTCAAATCCTTCCTGAGCGGAACTGATCTGTTTGGCGCGAGGTGACTCGTTTTCCTTTTGAAGATCTTCATGAGCCGCTCTCAATTTCTCAAGATCTTGCTTCCTTTGAAGATACTCATAGGAAAGCTTTTCATGAGTTTTTGAGAGCGTTTCATGACGACTTTCAAGTTCCTCATACTTAACATGAAGATTTTTTATGTCTTCAATTAAGGACTGAGATCGAGTCATTTCAGCGTCTAAGAGGTCATCGCTTTTGTCTAATAGTTTTTGAATATGTTCCATAGCTTTCTGTTGTTCAGTTGCAATTTTAGCAAGTGTTTTGTAGCTGGGTTTGGAACCACAATCAGAGTCATCTTCACTTGATGTTTGATAGTGAGTGGCACATGAGTTTACCTTGGCACCGCGTGCCATGAAGCAGTAGGTCGGAGTGGAGTTGTCCTTGTAATTAGCATCGGCGTTGGTGACGGAGTCATTGTCTTCAGTGTTCAAGATGGACTTGGCAACGTAGGCTGTAGCCAGACTTGCAACGCCAGAATCGGACTCCTCCTCAGACTCCACCTCCGCCTCCTCCGAAGCGGACTCCTCCTCTGAATCCATTTCCTTGCCAACAAACGCACGAGCCTTGCCAGATGAGCTCTTCTTGTGTGATGAAGACTTTGAGGAAGACTTGGAAGAAGACTTTGAGTATTTCTTCTTCTTCTTGTCGTCAAAATCATACTCCTTGCTCTTCTTTTTCTTCTTGTTCTCATTGTCCCACTGCGAACACTCAGAGATGTAGTGGCCAGGTTTCTTGCACTTGTGGCATGTTCTCTTCTTGTAGTCATGAGCAGAAGCTTCATCATTCCTTGAGCTTGATCGTGAAGACTTTCTGAAGCCTTTCTTCTTGGTGAATTTTTGGAACTTCTTCACAAGCATAGCAAGCTCCTTTCCAATGTCTTTAGGATCATCAGAACTGCTGTCAGATTCTTCTTCAGATGAGGAGACAACTTTTGCCTTCAAGGCACGAGTTCGCCCATAGTTGGGACCGTAGATGTCTCTTTTCTCAGAAAGCTGAAACTCATGTGTGTTGAGCCTCTCAAGTATGTCACATGGATCAAGTGTATTGAAGTCAGGACGTTCTTGAATTATCAGGGCTAGAGTGTCGAACGAGCTGTCAAGTGATCTCAGGAGTGTCTTGACGACTTCATGCTTGGTGATCTCATTAGCGCCGAGGGCTTGAAGCTCATTTGTGATGTCAGTGAGTCGATCAAATGTGAGCTGGACATTCTCATTGTCATTTCTCTTGAAGCGGTTGAAGACGTTGCGAAGGACACTGATTCTCTGATCTCTCTGGGTTGATACACCTTCGTTGACCTTGGAGAGCCAGTCCCAGACTAGCTTAGATGTTTCCAAAGCACTCACACGGCCATACTGTCCTTTGGTCAGATGACCACAGATGATGTTCTTGGCAGTGGAGTCCAGTTCAACGAACTTCTTGACATCAGTAGCGGTGACACCTTCACCAGCCTTGGGAACGCCATTCTTGACGACATATCATAGGTCGACATCAATGGCTTCAAGATGCATGCGCATCTTATTCTTCCAGTAGGGATATTCAGTTCCATCGAAGACAGGGCACGCAGCGGAGACTTTGATTATCCCTGCAGTCGACATAGCTAAAACTCCAGGTGGTTAAACCGAATCACACAGAACAAGGGAGTACCTTGCTCTGATACCAATTGAAAGTGCTAGTGATCGACTACAGGGGGGGGGTGAATAGGCGATTTTTATGAAAGTCTTCAAAACATGGAAGTTTCGAAGACAAACGATAGATATAAACCTATTACCATGCAGCGGAAGGTAGACTACACTAAGCAAGCCATAGTCAAATACTCAACGAAGTGAAAGCACAATGACTAATAGAAGCTAGGCAGTTTAGATCAGATAGGAAGATAGTGTGAAGCCAATCAGAACAAGCAGTCACTCAGTGAAGACAAAAGATAATGCAATCATACAATGACTTCACCAGGGCCAACCATAAGTAAAGGAGAGGGAAGGATGAAACCAGTGACTCGTTGAAGACAATGATTTGTTGGACCAGTTCCAGTTGCTGTGACAACTGTACGTCTGGTTAGGGAGGCTGAGATTCAACTCAGAAGACCGCGTCTTCACCTTATTCCCCTTGAGCTAAGGACACCCAGTCCTCGCCCAATCACTCTGGTAAGTCTTCAAGGTAGACTCCCAAACCTTCACAGACTTCGTTCACCGGCGATCCACAATGACTCTTGGATGCTCAGAACGCGACGCCTAACCGGCTGGAGGATTCACAGTCCTCAAATGTAATAAGTCTTCAGATCACACAGATAGGAAGACTTCAGTGATGCCTAACACTCTTTGGTTCTGGGTGGTTAGGGCTTTATCCTCGTAAGGAATTCTCTCTCAAAGGCTTCGAGGTGGGTTGCTCTCAAACGACAAAAGCCGTACACTAACTCTGAGCAGCCAACCGTTTATGGTTGTAGGGGGTGGGCTATTTATAGCCACTAGGCAACCCGACCTGATTTGTCCGAAATGACCCTTGGTCACTAAGGAACTGACACGTGTTCCAACGGTCAGATTTCAAACACACACGGTAACTTTACTTGGGCTACAAGCAAAGCCGACTTATCCAACTCTGGATAAGATTTGCTCTCATTGTCTTCACTCGAAGACATAAGATTTTGGTTAAGCATCACTTCAGTCATTCTGACTGGTTCTCTTGGACCCCACTTAACAGTACGGTGGTTCTTATGACTCAACAAAGAAAAACACAGAACGACGAAAGTGCTAAGTCTTTGTGCTCCATATTCTTCACGCAATGTCTTCTCTTGTCGTAGTCTTCAATGTGAATGTCTTCACATACCACCTTTGACTTCAATGTCTTCATACATTTTTAGGGGTCATCTCTGGTAGGAAAACCGAATCAATGAGGGACTTCTACCTGTGTTATCCTGCAATTCTCACAAAAACATTAGTCCCTCAACCTCGTTTGTCGTTAATACTCGAAAACCAACTAGGGGTGGCACTAGATGCACTTACACTTGCGTAGTTCATAGACAAGTGAAAGTGGATACTCTAAAATTCGCAAGATAAGCGTGAGTGCTATGGATGGCGTTCTCGCAGGGAGACGGGAGCGGATCCATAGTGGTGTATTTGGTATGGTGAATTTGTGGACTCGTGTGCTCCACCTCAAAAGAGTTACTTGTAGTCGTAGTTCAGGTTAGCCACTGAGTCAAAGCTGGCTTGCTGCAGTTAAACTCCACCACCCCCTTTGTTGATACCGATGTATATGTAGATAGTTCTGATGTAAGTCTTGCTGGGTACATTTGTACTCACGTTTGCTTATTTTATGTTTTGCAGAGAAATTTCAGTCTCGCTAGTAGTTCCACGTGGACTTCGACGTTTAGCTTGTTACCTCAGCTATGATCTTGTACCCTTGGGAGGGTCTTGTAGATAGTCAGGCTTCTGAGCCTTCTTCATTTGTAGTTGTCTATACTCAGACAAGTTAAGCTTCCGCATGTGCTTGTTGCTTGTATGCTCTGTATGTTGGGTCATGAGACCCATGTTTGTAATATCTCGCTCCTCGGAGCTTAACGAATAAATACTTGAGTCGTAGAGTTATGTTGTGATGCCATGTTGTATTTTTCACATATCGAGCATATTGTGTGTATGATTGAAATGCTTG
Source organism: Triticum urartu (assembly GCF_003073215.2). Classification (NCBI taxonomy): domain Eukaryota; kingdom Viridiplantae; phylum Streptophyta; class Magnoliopsida; order Poales; family Poaceae; genus Triticum; species Triticum urartu. Next base: position 441,279,694 of record NC_053025.1, on the reverse strand, counting down.
GTATGTGTGGGATCCGACAACCTAGTTTTTCATCCTTGGTAGCCTCTCTTATGGGGAAATGTAGTCTTGTGCCTCCATGAGCCATAGTAGTCCGCTACAGCCCGGTTCACCGGAGTCCTGCTAGCCCAGCACTACTGCTCCGGAACACTTAGACTGGCCGGCATGTGATTCACTTCGTTCCTGTGTCTGTCCCTTCGGGGAAATGTCACGCGGTAACATCCGGAGTCCTGCCTAGCCTGCTACAGCCCGGTTTTCCGGAGTCCTGTTAGCCCAGTGCTACAGCCCGGATTCGCACGCTGCTGACCGACATGCTCGATGTTGATTCATGTATGCATGTCCCCGTAAGTTAGTGCCACTTTGGGTTCACGACTAGTCATGTAGGCCTGGGCTCTCTGTCATATGGATGCTAGCGACACTATCATATACGTGAGCCAAAAGGCGCAAACGGTCCCGGGCCATGGTAAGGCGACACCCGTGGGAATACCATGCGTGAGGCTGCAAAGTGATATGAGGTGTTACCGGCTAGATCGATGTGACTTGGAATCGGGGTCCTGACAACAAAAAAGAAGAAAGTCTCACATTGACGCGGCTAATCAACGGGCTATGGAGATGCACATCAATTGATGTCAATGCGAGGAGTAGGGGTTGCCATGCAACAGATGCACTAGAGCTATAAATGTATGAAAGCTCAACAAAAGAAACTAAGTGGGTGTGCATCCAACTTGCTTGCTCACGAAGACCTAGGGCATTTTAGGAAGCCCATTGTTAGAATATACAAGCTAAGTTCTATAATGAGAAATTTCCACTAGTATATGAAAGTGACAATATAAGAGACTCTCTATAATGAAGATCATGGTGCTACTTTGAAGCACAAGTATGGAAAAAAGGATAGTAACATTGTCCCTTTTATATTTTTTTATTTGGCCTTTCTTTTTTTCCCTTTCTACCCTTTTTATTTTTATTTTTGGGACAATGCTCTATTAATGATGATCATCACACTTCTATTTATTTACAACTCAAAGATTACAACTCGATACTAGAACAAAGTATGACCCTATATGAATGCCTCTGGCGGTGTACCGGATGGGCAATGAATCAAGAGTGACATGTATGAAATTATGCATGGTGGCTTTGCCACAAATACGATGTCAACTACATGATCATGCATGGCAATATGACAATGATGAAGCGTGTCATAATAAACGTAACGGTGGAAAGTTGCATGGCAATATATCTCGGAATGGCTATGGAAATACCATAATAGGTAGGTATGGTGGCTGTTTTAAGGAAGATATAAGGAGGTTTATGTGTGATAGAGCGTATCATATCACGGGGGTTGGATGTACCGACGAAGTTTGCACCAACTCTCAAGGTGAGAAAGGGCAATGCACGGTACTGAAGATGCTAGCAATGATGGGAAGGTGAGAGTGCGTATAATCCATGGGCTTAACATTAGTCATAAAGAACTCACATACTTATTGCAAAAATCTACAAGTCATCAAAAACCAAGTATTACGCACATGCTCCTAGGGGGATAGATTGGTAGGAAAAGACCATCGCTCGTCCCCGACTGCCACTCATATGGAGGATAATCGAAGAAACACCTCATGCTTCAAACTTGTCACACAACTTCACCATACGTGCATGCTACGGGACTTGCAAACTCTAACACAAGTACTTCTCAAATTCACAACTACTCAACTAGCATGACTCTAATATTACCATCTTCATATCTCAAAACAATCATCAAGTATCAAACTTCTCATAGTATTCAATGCACTCTATATGAAAGTTTTTATTATACCCATCTTGGATGCCTATCATATTAGGACTAATTTTATAGCCACAGCAAATTACCATGCTGTTCTAAAGGACTCTCAAAATAATATAAGTGAAGCATAAGAGATCAATAATTTCTATAAAATAAAACCACCACCATGCTCTAAAAGATATAAGTGAAGCGCTAGAGCAAAATTATCTAGCTCAAAAGATATAAGTGAAGCACAAAGAGTATTCTAATAAATTTCGATTCATGTGTGTCTCTCCAAAAGGTGTGTACAACAAGTATGATTGGGGTAAACTAAAAATCAAAGACTCAAAATCATACAATATGCTCCAAGCAAATCACATATCATGTGGTGAATAAAAATATAGCCTCAAGTAAAGTTACCGATGGACGAAGATGAAAGAGGGGATGCCTTCCGGGGCATCCCCAAGCTTAGGCTTTTGGTTGTCCTTGAATTTTACCTTGGGGTGCCTTGCGTATACCCAAGCTTAGGCTCTTGCCACTCCTTATTCCAAAATCCATTAAATCTTTACCTAAAACTTGAAAACTTCACAACACAAAACTCAACAGAAAATCTCATGAGCTCCGTTAGTATAAAAAAACAAATCACCACTTTAAGGTACTATAATGAACTCATTCTTTATTTATATTGGTGTTAAACCTACTGTGTTCCAACTTCTTTATGGTTCATACCCCCCGATACTAGCCATAGATTCATCAAAATAAGCAAACAACACACGAAAAACAGAATCTGTCAAAAACAGAATAGTCTGTAGAAATCTGTAGGTTTTGAATACTTCTGTGACTCCAAAAATTCTACCGAATTAGGACGACATGGGTAATTTGTATATTAATCTACTGCAGTTGGAATCAGTATTTTATCACTCTCAGGTTAAAAATGAAAATTATTCTCGTGAGCGCATACTTTCTGTTTTTTTCAACAAGATCAAACAGCAATCATCCAAGAAGATCCTAAAAGCTTTACTTGGCACAAACACTAATTAAAACATAAAACACACAATCATAACAGAGAATATATGATTTATTTATTACTAAACTGGAACAAAAACAAGAAGCAAAAATAAAATTGGGTTGCCTCCCAGCAAGCGCTATCGTTAAACGCCCCTAGCTAGGCATAAACCAAGAACAGATCTAGGTATTATCATCTTTGGTATGCAATCCATAAGTGGATCTCATAATAGATTCATAAGGTAATTTAATTTTCTTCCTAGGAAAGTGTTCCATGCCCTTCCTTAATGGAAATTGGAATATAATATTTCGTTCTTTCATATCAATAATTGCACCAATCGTTCTAAGGAAAGGTCTACCAAGAATAATACGACAAGTAGGATTGCAATATATATCAAGAACAATGAAATATATGGGCACATAATTCCTATTTGCAACAATAAGAACATCATTAATCCTTCCCATAGGTTTCTCAATGGTGGAATCCGCAAGATGCAAATTTAAAGAACAATCATCAAATTCACGGAAACCTAGCACATCAAACAAAGTTTTGGGAATCGTGGAAACACTAGCACCCAAATCACATAAAGCATAGAATTCATGATCTTTAATTTTAATTTTAATAGTAGGTTCCCACTCATCATAAATTTTTCTAGGAATAGAAACTTCCAATTCAAGCTTTTCTTGTAACATCCCAAATTTTCAATTTGGATGTTATACATAGGTCATCATATGGATGTCATATTTTATTTGCATTTTTGGTTGTGATCCTAGAAATCTTAAGCAACTCAAGGACCCAAGGAGAGAGTTGGAGATTTCATTTAGTTTCATATTTGAATTTTCTCAAATTTGAAGAGAGGATCATTTTGATTTTAATAATTTTTCTCTCCAAAATATTTCCAATATTAATATAAATGAGAGGAGATAAAAATAATTTCTCCAAAATCAGAGGGAAATATTGGAGGAAAATATTGAAATTAAATAAATAATTTTATTTGGATTTTTATTGCTATTTTATTTGAATTAGAAAAATATGCATTTTTCAAAACTGCATTATTAGGCCAGAAAAATGTTCACTTTGAGCTAAATAATTTATTTAGATGGAGAAAATTGTTTTTGGCATTGTTAGATTTTTAAAATATTTTATTAGGATTTTTGTTTCAGCGGAATTTATTTTAAAAGAAGAGTTCGGACCGACTCGGCCGAAGCCCAACCGGCCCAGTAAGCCGCGCCTGCGCCCACTCCCGCGTGCCGCCGCCTTCCCCGCCACCGTGCCGCGCACGGACGCCGAGGGGGAGTCAGAGCTGGACTTCGCCCTGGGCCGGCCTCCTCCCCAAGCCAAGCGCCGCCCCGCCCCCTTTATAAGCGCGCCGCCCCGCCGCCTCACCTCCCCACCCCGAGCCGCAACCACCGACGCCGAGCCGCTTGTCGCCGCCCGCGCCGCCCCGCTCGCCGAACCCTGCCGCCCCACCTCGTCGTCGCTTGCCGCTCGCCGGAGCCGCCGACCCACTGTTTTTCCTCGTGAACCAGTAAAAACCGTCGTTTTTTTCGGTTTTGTTATCATATCGGTTTTATTTTAGGTTTATGGTTTTCTCGGTTTCCGCTAATTAGCGAACGTTCACCCGAACGCCTCTGTCCGCGAACGCGTTCGTTCGTTCGTCTCTGATAGCGAACATTCGTTCGATAGTCTTTTTCTTTTTCTTTTATTTTCGGCCAGGGACCTATCCACGCTTATTTTTTTCGCAGATTAGCCCTTGATCTTCAAACGCCCGCAACTTTTTAACCGTTTGTCCAAATCCAGTGAAACCAATGCGAAAGTCTTCGTCTTGAAACCGTCTTTCCAGTTAACCAACTTGAACATGATTTTGATAATTTAAAATTTGGTTTCAAGAAGATTTGAATTCGAACTTCCTTTGATCGTAGTTTGAGTTTCGCAGCTCCGATTTGATTGTTTCTTTTTGCTAATCGAAGCTCTTCAGTTGAATTTTCAGTTTGGACTTTCTTATATGAGTTTTACCCTTGCATCTATGCTTGAGTGCTTATGTATGCTATTGTTTGTTTGCGATAGAGTTTTCGGAGTGCGAAGCATGCTACTACGCGTCTTCAGGGTTTTCAGATCGTCAGCAAGGCAAGTAACACTTTGATCATACTCCTTATTACCCAGTTTTTATGCATTACTTTCAACCCTCAAACATTGCATGAGTAGGATCTGCTTAACATGTGGGTTTTGTGAAGTAGATGATGAGGTAGAACCTATTGCCTTTTTATATCAAACCCTGGGAGTTACTTCTACGTTATGCTTATATTGCTATGCTATGCTCGTAGACGTGGTTTGGTTGAGTGTATCCGTGACAGATGTGAGAGTTGTTAAATAATGGTTAACTTAAGGTGGCTACTTTAGTACACATCTGGGTGGATTGGTTGAGGCACCCTGGAGCACCCAGTGGTTGTCTGGGCACCTAGAGCAATCTAGAGCTGTCCTGGGATATCCCGGAGTACCCGTGTGATCATCCTACGGTTTGCCACCCAGGCTCAAAGGGATCATAAGATTATTCATGCTGGAAACTTCCATGTGCAGCCACATGCCATTATGGGCTCTGGCATAGTTGAGTAAGTTGTGGGAATCCTTTTCATGATAGTCTAGCAGATGTAGGGGATTGTAGGTGTACCGGTCTATCTATCAGTTAAGGGGACCTCTTCGGAAAGACTGTGTCTCGGTCATCCGGTTCTCAAACACCATGTAGTGCGAGAAATACAACGGAGGAGATCGAGCCTTGTGGGAAAAAGTGCGCAAACCTCTGCAGAGTGTAAAAAAACTAATCATGGTTAGCCGTGTCCCCGGTTATGGACATCTTGAGTATCTGGTGCTTGAATTATTGATTTGATCTCATCACTCTTAACTAATTTTTTGGGCTGTTAATTACTTTTAATTGGGATTGAGTTGGAGGAACCTTCTCAATGTTTATCAATCAACTTGATAGTTAAGTGAAATTTATTCCTTTGCAGCAGGGAAAAAATTGGCTTTGCGCAAAACTTTAACCATAGAGCCTCCACCAGCCATACATGCATGTAGTGATAGCAGTTATTCTAGTTCATTGCTCTATAGTGTTATTTTGCCAGCATATTCCATGTGCTGACTTGTTTCGGGCTGCAACGTATTATGTTGCAGACTTTTCAGACGAAGAGTAAGGTGCGCTAGGTCTCGTTGTCTTGCACTCAGCTATGCCGTTCGTGTTGATGGACTCACTTTACCTTCGAAGCCTTCCACTGTTATCTTATTTAGATGGCCTTAGGCCATATTATTGTAATAAGTTCTCTTTTGAGACTATCAATGTAATAAGTGTGTGATTGAAACTCTGTTATAAATCCTTTAAGTACTGTGTGTGTCAGCATTACCGATCCAGGGATGACACTTATGCACAGAGATTTGACCATTTGAGGTCGGATCTCTACAAGATGGTATCAGAAACCATGCTGACTGTAGGACACGACCACTAAGATAAGCCCTAGGTCACTCTTCTCTACTCATTTCTGACTCTTCTCCACTTTCCACTCTATAGATGGCGGACCCAAGGAACAAGTTTGCTCAACCGGACGAAGACACCCCTTTTGGACGACACTTGAAGGAAGCCACCAGATATTTGAACATCGGAATACCAAGCTTCACCAAGACCTACACCGCCACTCTACCTGAAGAAGAGCGGTGGACCATTCGAGTACATGTTCCAGGAAGAACATTCATACCAGCGACTGAGCCCATAGAGTTTTCCTTTGATGCACCAACCTAGAGTCTAGGAAAGAGCATGGCAGCTCACATCACCATGGGACGCATCGGCCAAGTCTACCACAAGGACCTAAAGGACACCATCTACCAGATATGTGGACGCCGAGATGAGCAATGGGAGATGATCAGCACCAGGAGGGACAAGTCCATTGCAGCCTACATCCAGGAGTTGAACCAACACATTCATCGACAGGAGAACCAGATGCGCGCCAGCATGATAGACCTGAAGAAGGTGATGACTAGGAACATGGAGCTAGAAGAGGAACTCAAGTCTACACGCGATGGATATGAAGAGGAAATTGCAGTCCTACACGAGCAGAATGAAGATCTGAAGAAGTAGCTAGGAGTATTCATGGGAGACCCTGCGCCAGGAGGATATGGCGACCTTCCCGAGAACTACATCATCATCGACAACACCGACTTCGACCCCGATAGTGATGATGACTATGAAGACGAAGTTGGAGCGGATATCATGGAATCTTCTTCAGATCAAAATTTCTAGATGACCACCATATTATCAGTAGTATTCCCCCATGTATATAGTAGTATATCGAGCACTTTGTAACGGTAGTTAGATTGTTTGTATGCCCTTGTTTGAATTGAGTGGTGTGATATGAATGTGTTTGTCTCATGTGCATATGGGTAGTGCTTTATCCTTAGACCTCCTTCTATTCTAATCTCTTCCCTCTAAACCCATCAGATGCCTCCGAGACGTGACCCCGGATTTGTCTTCCCATCGGAGCTCACTCAATTGATACAACAACAGAATGCCTTGATGCAGCTACTAGTCCAGAACCAAGGCAACAACAACAACAACAACATTAACAGCAACCCACCGCCACCACCACCAGTTGACAACTTAGCTCGTTTCTTGAGGTTGAATCCGCCGGTGTTTTCCAGTAGCACCAAGCCGATTATTGTTGACGACTGGATCCGCGGGATTGGAAGGGAGTTGACCCGTGGCCATAGGTTTCACTAGTGGCTTCTCTCAAGATAGCATAAGTATTACGATGGGTGAACAAATTACTGTCGAGCAATTGATAGAATTGAGCATAGTTATGAGAATATCTAGGTATGATCATGTATATAGGCATCACATCCGTGACAAGTAGACCGACTCCTACCTGCATCTACTACTATTACTCCACACATCGACCGCTATCGAGCATGCATCTAGAGTATTAAGTTCATAAGAAAGGAGTAACGCTTTAAGCAAGATGACATGATGTAGAGGGATAAACTCATGCAATATGATATAAAACCCATATTTTTATCCTCGATGTTAACAATACAATACGTGTCATTTCCCCTACTGTCACGGGGATCGAGCACCGCAAGATTGAACCCAAAGCTAAGCACTTCTCCCATTGCAAGAAAGATCAATCTAGTAGGCCAAACCAAACTGATAATCCGAAGAGACTTGCAAAGATAACCAATCATACATAAAAGAATTCAGAGAAGATTCAAATATTGTTCATAGATAATCTTGATCATAAACCCACAATTCATCGGATCTCGACAAACACACCGCAAAAGAAGATTACATCGAATAGATCTCCAAGAAGATCGAGGAGAACTTTGTATTGAGATCCAAAGAGAGAGAAGAAGCCAGCTAGCTAATAACTATGGACCCGAAGGTGTGAGTTAAACTACTCACACATCATTGGAGAGGATATGGTGTTGATGTAGAAGCCCTCCGTGATCAATGCCCCCTCCGGCGGAGCGCTGAAAAAGGCCCCAAGATGGGATCTCATGGGTACAAAAGGTTGCGGCGATGGAATTAGGTTTTCATGGTGCCCTCTGATGTTTTCAGGGTACGTAGGTATATATAGGAGGAAGAAGTAGGTCGGTGGAGCCACGATGGGCCCACGAGCATGGAGGGCGCGCCCAGGGGGGTAGGCGTGCCCCCTGCCTCGTGCCTTCCTCGTTGGTTGCTTGACGTCCACTCCAAGTCCTCTGGATCATGTTTGTACCAAAAATCACGCTCCCGAAGGTTTCATTCTGTTTGGACTCCGTTTGATATTCTTTTTCTGCGAAACACGAAATAGGCAAAAAACAGCAATTTGGGCTGGGCCTACGGTTAATAGGTTAGTCCCAAAAATAATATAGAAGTTTATAAATAAGCCCATTAAAAATCCAAAATAGAATATATAATAGCATGGAACAATCAAAAATTATAGATAAGTTGGAGAGGTATCAATGAACAAGGTGTTTATGGAGTTTTTGGATAAATTTGTTGTGGTGTTCATTGATGATATTTTGGTATACTCGAAGAATGAAGAGGAACACAAGGAACACTTGCGCTTAGTTCTCGAGAAGCTCAGGGAACATCAATTGTATGCCAAGTTCAGCAAGTGTGAGCTTTGGTTGAAGGAAGTTGGATTTCTAGGACATGTTATATCAGGAGAAGGTATAGCAGTAGACCCCACCAAGGTTCAGTCTATCACTGATTGGTTGGCACCCACCTCAGTAGGAGAGATCCACAGTTTTCTGGGACTCACAGGATATTACAGGAGGTTCATTGATTTTTTTCCAAGATTGCGAAACCCATGACAGAGTTCTTGAAGAAGAACACCAAGTTCAAATGGACTAAGGAATGTGAAGCTAGTTTTCAGGAGTTGAAGAAACGTTTGGTTACAGGCCAAGTGCTGATCCTTCCGGATATACGCAAGGATTCCCAAGTGTATTGTGACGCTTCTGGCTTAGGACTTGGAGGTGTACTCATGCAAGATGGAAGAGTTGTTTCATATGCCTCACGTCAGCTTCGACCTCATGAGTTGAATTATTCCACGCATGATTTGGAGTTGGCAGCCGTAGTGCATGCGCTCAAGACTTGGAGACATTTTCTGATTGGAAACAGATGTGATGTGTACACGGATCACAAGAGTTTAAAGTACATTTTCACGCAGAAGGAGCTGAATCTCAGGCAAAGGAGATGGTTGGAGCTTATAAAGGATTATGATATGAAGTTGCACTATCACACAGGAAAGTCCAATGTCGTAGCAGACACTTTGAGCCGAAAGAGTTATGCCAATACCCTCGTAAGCAGAGGCTTACCGCAGGAGTTAGTTGACGATCTCGATGAACTTCGTTTGGAGATAGTTCCAAGAGGTTTCGTGGCAACAATGGAGGTTCAGTCTACATTATTGGGAATTCGAGAAGCTCACAAAGATGACAAGGAAACCGCTGAGATAAAGGAAAAGATGAGCAAGGGAAAAGCCAAGGGTTTTCGTGAGGATGAGCATGAGACCTTATGGTTTGAGGATCGTATATATGTGCCCAATAATGCTGAGATCGGGAAGTTAATACTTCAGGAAGCTCATGACCCGCCATACTCGATTCACCCTGAAAACACCAAGATGTATTTGGATTTGAAGGAACGTTTCTGGTGGACAGGAATGAAGAAGGATATTGCCGAGTATGTAGCAGTATGTGATGTATGTCATAGAGTGAAGGCAGAACATCAGAAGCCAGCAGTATTGCTACAGCCTATGCCGATACCCAAATGGAAGTGGGACAAACTTGGCATGGATTTTATCACCGGATTACCCAGGACCCGATCGGGATATGGTTCAATCTGGGTAGTAGTTGATCATTTGACAAAGGTATCTCACTTTATCCCAGTGAAGACCGCCTATACAAGCGCGAAGATGGCCAAGATATATATGACCAGGATCATATGTCTGCATGGAGTTCCGAGGACCATCGTATCAGATAGAGGGACATAGTTTACCTTGAAGTTTTGAAATCAATTGCACCAGACTTTGGGTACTAGGCTAGAGTTCAGTACAGCCTTCCATCCGTAGACAGATGGATAGACCGAGAGAGTCAATCAGATTCTGGAGGACATGTTGAGAGCTTGTGCGCTAGATTATGGATCTAGTTGGGATGACAATTTGCCTTACATAGAGTTCTCATACAACAACAGTTATCAGGCTAGTTTGAAGATGGCACCTTTTGAAGCCTTGTATGGAAGGAGATGCAGGACCCCGTTAATGTGGGATGAAGTTGGAGACCATTAGTTGTTGGACCGGATTTGATCAAAGAGTCTGAAGAGAAGGTTAGGTTGATCCGAGATAGGCTGAAGATAGCTCAGTCCAGGCAGAAGAGTTATGCAGATACTACACACAAGGAGGTATTTTATGAGATTGGAGACCGAGCATATCTTCGTGTGTCACCACTACGAGGAGTTAAATGTTTTGGAGTTAAGGGAAAGTTAGCCCCGATATTTGTAGGACCATATCGAGTGTTGGAACATATGGGAGAAGTTGCCAACAAGTTGGAGTTACCCGAAGGACTGTCATGAGTTCATGATGTGTTTCATGTTTCCCAGTTAAAGAAGTTCCATGGAGAGATGGCCGATATTCCACAAAGAGATACAGTGCCCCTGGAAGCAATTCAGTTGGAGAGTGATCTGACCTACGAGGAGAATCCCATCAAGATTCTTGAGTTTGCGAGTCGAGTTACACGCAACAAGGTTATCAAGTTTTGCAAAGTTCAATGGAGCCATCATACCGAGGATGAAGCCGCCTGGGAACGAGAAGAAGACCTACGGAAAGACCACCCATACCTATTTTCTAGCCAACCCAAATCTCGAGGGCGAGATTCATCTTAAGGGGGGTAGGTTTGTAACATCCCAAAATTTCAATTTGGATGTTATACATAGGTCATCATATGCATATCATATTTTATTTGCATTTTTGGTTGTGATCCTAGAAATCTTAAGCAACTCAAGGACCCAAGGAGAGAGTTGGAGATTTCATTTACTTTCATATTTGAATTTTCTCAAATTTGAAGAGAGGATCATTTTGATTTTAATAATTTTTCTCTTCAAAATGTTTCCAATATTAAAATAAATGAGGGGAGATAAAACGACTACTCCAAAATCAGAGTGGAGTATTGGAGGACAATATTAAAATTAAATAAATATTTTATATGGAATTTTATTGCTATTTTATTTGAATTAGAAAAATATGTATTCTCAATACTGCATTTTTAGGCCAGAAAAATGTTCACTTTGAGCTAAATATTTTATTTAGACAATGAAAATTGTTTTTGGCATTTTTAGAATTTTTTATATTTCATTAGGATTTTTGTTTCGGTGGAATTTAATTTTTTTTATAAAAAAAGTTCGGACCGACTAGGCCGAAGCCTAGCCGGGCCAGCAAGCCGCGCTTGCCGCCCACTCCCGCGTGCCGCCGCTTTCCCCCGCCGTCATGCCGCGCATGGACGCCAAGGGGAAGTCTGAGCCGGACTCCGCCCGGGCCGGCCCCCTCCCCAAGCCAAGCGCCGCCCCACCCCCTTTATAAGCGCGCCGCTGCACTGCCTCACCTCCCCACCCCGAGCCGCAACCACCGCCGCCGAGCCGCGCCGCCTGCCCGCCGCCGCTGCTGCTCGCTACCACGCCGCCTCGCTGTTGCTCGCTGCTCGCCGGAGACCCTGACTCGCCGGAGCCGCCGACCCGCCGGTTTTCCTCGTGAACCAGTAAAAACCGCTGATTTTTTGTTTTGTTTGAAGATCGGTTTTATTTTAGGTTTAGGGTTTTCTCGGTTTTCTTTGGTTTTCGCTAATTAGCGAATGTTCACCCGAACGCCTCTGTTGCGAACGCGTTCGTTCGTTCGTCTCTCATAGCGAACGTTCGTTCGATAGTCTTTTTATTTTTATTTTATTTTCGGCCAGGGACCTATCCATGATTATTTTTATCGCATATTAGCCCGTGATCTTCAAACGCCCGCAACTTTTTAACCATTTTTCCCAATCTAGTGAAACCAACGCCAAAGTCTTCGCATCAAAACCCTCTTTCCATTTAACCAACATGAACATGATTTTAACAATTTAAAATTTCGTTTCAAGCAGATTTAAATTCGAACTTCTTTTGATCGTAGTTTGAGTTTAGCAGCTCCGATTTGATTGTTTCTTTTGGCAAATCGAAGCTCTTCAGTTGAATTTTCAGTTTGGACTTTCTGATCTGAGTTTTACCTTTGCATCTATGCTTGAGTGCTTATGTATGCTATTTTTGTTTGTGATAGAGTTTCTGGAGTGCGAAGCGTGCTACTACGAGTCTCTAGGGATTTCAGATCGTCAGCAAGGCAAGTAACACTTTGGTCATACTCCTTATTACCCATTTTTTATGCATTAGTTTCAAGACTCAAACATTGCATGAGTAGGATCTGCTTAACATGTGGGTTTTGGGAAGTAGATGATGAGGTAGAACCTATTGCCTTTTTATATCAAACCCTGGGAGTTACTTCTACGTTATGCTTATATTGCTATGCTATGCTCGTACACGTGGTTTGGTTGAGTGTATCCATGACAGATGTGAGAGTTGTTAAATAATGATTAACTTAAGGTGGCTACTTTAATACACATCTGGTGGATTGGTTGAGGCACCCTGGAGCACCCAGTGGTTGTCTGGGCACCTGGAGCAATCCAGAGCTGTCCTGGGATATCCCGGAGTACCCGTGTGATCATCCTACGGTTTTCCACCCATGCTCAAATGGATCATAAGATTGTTCATGCTGGAAACTTCCGTGTGGAGCCACAAGCCATTATGGGCTCTAGCATAATTGAGTAAGTTGTGGGAATCCTTTCCATGATGGGCTAGCAGATGTAGGAGATTGTAGGTGTACCGGCCTATCTATTGGTTAAGGGGACCTCTTCGGAAAGACCGTGTCTCGGTCATCCGGTTCTCAAACACCATGTAGTGCGAGAAAGACAACGGAGGAGATCGAGTCTTGTGGAGAATAGTGCGCAAACCTCTGCAGAGTGTAAGAAAAACTAATCATGGTTAGCCATGTCCCCGGTTATGGACATCTTGAGTATCTGGTGCTTGAATTATTGATTTGATCTCATCACTCTTAACTAATTTTGTTGGGCTGTTAATTACTTTTAATTGGGATTGAGTTGGAGGAACCTTCTCAATGTTTATAAACCAACTTAATAGTTAAGTGAAATTTATTCCTTTGCAGTAGGGAAAAAATTGGCTTTGCGCAAAAACTTTAGCCATAGAGCTCCACCAGCCATATATGCATGTAGTGATAGCAGTTATTCTTGTTCATTGCTCTACAGTGTTATTTTGCCAGCATATTCCATGTGCTGACCCATTTCGGGCTGCAACGTATTATGTTGCAGACTTTTCAAATGAAGAGTAAGGTGCGCTAGGTCGTTGTCATGCACTCAGCTATGCCGTTGAAGTTGATGGACTCACTTTATCTTCAAAGCCTTCCATTGTTATCTTATTTTAGATGGCCTTAAGCTATATTATTGTAATAGTTTCTCTTTTGAGACTATCGATGTAATAAGTGTGTGATTGGAACTCTGTTATAAATCCTTCAAGTATTGTGCGTGTCAGCATTACCGATCCAGGGATGACACTTATGCATAGAGATTTGACCGTTTGAGGTCGGATCGCTATAGGTTTTCTGTAGTAGTGAGGAAGAAGGGGAGCTGGGGTTTTCTATAGGAGTGAGGTGAGGAATTTGGGGTACGAGTGGAGCGAGCTGACGTGAGGTGGGTGGGAGTGAGGAGGAAGAAGAGCGCCCAAGTGTTTTTGGGGGGCGGTGTGCTAGGTAGTGCCTCTCATTAAGTAAATATATGGGCTTTTGGATTGATTTTATTATTTACAAGGGTGGATGCGCTCTTTTGTCTTGGGCCCACAGAAACAATCGCTACTAGTATAGTGTAGACACTCTACAGCTACCCAGAAAAACAATTACTACTAGTATAGTGGATACACTACCGCTTATGGCTCCTCTCAGGTCATTGAAACATCTCCCGCTACTGAATGCCATTTTACTTTGGTTCATCGACATGCGGGCCATGCAACACGCGGTCCCAAATGCCATCCACCAAATTAGAAGGTGGTATGCAGGTGGAGAGTCACCTTGGTCGTAGCGCGGCAGTAACGAGCCGTCATATCACAAAACCCCACCTCCCCGCAGTCTAAGTTTAATGGATGAACAATCATCATTTCACTCTTCGCTGAATCCCCTTCTCCCTCGCCGTCTTCAAGAAATCCAACACTCGCATCTGCCATTGTTCTTCTCTCCCAACGAAGGGAAGGTAAGTGGATCCGTGATGTTGGTATATTTTCATTCAGAAAAAAGAACTTGTGCAAAGAAGTAACCGATCCTTACTCTCTTTTTTGTTTCATTGTCATTGCGATTGTGTTTTCCTTTTAGTTGTCTCCTATTCGTCAATTTCATGATGGACTAAGGAGAACCAGGCAAAGATCTACCGATGTTGGAGCAGACACGAGAGGCTGATCCCCACGAGACAGAGAGCTCCAAGAAGATGGAGGTCGCCACTGAGCCGACCCCAGACACGCTCATGGCCACTACTAAGATGGGCAATGCCACATTTGAGGTTACAACCCCCGTGGCCCTGCAGGAGCAGTTTCCCCCCTTCGAGGATGTGCCCCCCCGGGCTGAGCTGCCCAAGGTGACTTTCTTCGTTGCCGATCTCGATTGTGGTTTTTCATCTAAGTATGTAGTGATAAATAATGCAAAGTTTTATTAGCTTCAATGCCATGCTACCTTCCCTGTCATGCATACATTTGACTCTACATAGTGGTTTAAATAACTTGTGTTTTTTATATTGGAAAGTAATTCAGAGTTTGTTTCTGTTTCAATTAGAGCCCTGATGTAGACAAGGATTGTGTGGTTGTACATGTCACTCCCTATGAGGCGGATGACCTGAATATACTCACTGGGAAAACAAAGTTCTTAGGCTGTTGGATCCTGGAAGCTAGTTGCACTCCTACCGAAGTCGAGATGTATTCCAACCACTGAAAGTGTGTTATATCAACTAGAGGCGGGGGAGGGGTGAATAGGCGATTTTTATGAAATTTTTCACTGAGGAATTTGCCGGTGAAGAAATTCCTTAGCGAAGAACTACTAGCAGCGGAATAAGTACTCAAAAGTAAACATAACAGAATACAAGCATAGTCATCATGATGAAATGAAGACAGGCATAGAGTACAGGAAGCGTAAGCACATAGACAAACAGACTGAAGAAATTGAACTGAGGAAATTGAGAAAGTCTTTAGTCAAAGTCTTCAAACACAGATATGAACAAGCACACAACACAGTTATGAGGAAATGAACAAGTTGAGGGAATAGAACCAGTAAGCTTGGTGAAGACAATGATTTGGTAGACCAGTTCCAACTGCTGTCTTAGTTGTACGTCTGGTTGGAGCGGCTGAGTATTTAAACTAGAGGACACACAGTCCCGGACACCCAGTCATGAACACGCAGCTCAGGACACCCAGTCCTCACCATATTCTCCTTGAACTAAGGTCACACAGACCTCGTCCAATCACTTGTGGTAAGTCTTCAGGTGACTTACGAACCTTCACAAACTTGGTCACTCGGCGATCCACAATTCCTCTTGGATGCTCTAGACCATGACGCCTAACCGTCTGGAAGAAGCACAGTCTTCAAAGGTAACAAGCGTCGGATCCACGTAGGATTAATCTCTTCAGTGATGCTCAATCACTTGGGGTTTGTAGGTGTTTGGGTTTTGGGTTTTTCCTCACTTGATGATTTTCGCTCAAAGTCCTCGGAGGATGGGTTGCTCTCAAATGACAAGTGTCAGTTTCTCTCGGAGCAGCCAACCAGCTAGTGGTTGTAGGGGGCGGCTATTTATAGCCGAGGGAGCAGCCTGACATGATAAGACATAAATGCCCTTCAATGATATGACCGTTAGGTGGATAGATATTTTGGGACAGCTGGCGCATCGCACAACAACGGTCGGAATTTTGAGTAGCAAAATCCTCAGGGCTATCATGTTCCTCACTGTGTAGGTAATCCGCACTGGTGAATTCCTAACTCCTCAGTCAGAACAAATTCCTCAGAGACCAGAAGAACTTCGTCTCGGTCACTGAAGAATATGACTGGACTATATGAGATTTCCAATGGCTTCACTCGAAGGGATTAGTAGGTGTAGGATTTTGAGTTGAGCATCACATGGAAATTTTTCCTTAGTAGTTCCGCAACCCCCTTTAATAGTACGGTGTTTCCTATGACTCAAGAGAGAGAAAATGAAACTACGAAAACAAAAGTCTTCATGCTTCATGTTCATCGAATGAATACCAAGTCTTCACGGTCACACCAATTTCTTCACTTTCAAAGTCTTCAGAAAGTCTTCAAAAATACAAAGTCTTCAGTCGAAGAACTTCATTTTTAGGGGTCGACTTTCTCTGTAAATATCAAACTCCTCATAGACTTATACACCTGTGTATACGCACAAACGCATTAGTCCCTTAACCTATAAGTCTTCAATACACCAAAATCACTAAGGGGCACTAGATGCACTTACAATCTCCCCCTTTTTGGTGATTGATGACAATATAGGTTAAGTTTTCAACGGGGATAAGCATATGAAGTGTAAATACTGAAATTGAGGAATTTGATTGCAAGATATAAAAGAACTCCCCCTGAAGATGTGCATAGTGAGGAATTTGCTTTTGAAGCAATGCACACTTGAAGAGTTGAATCATGGAGATCTCCCCCTATATCTTGTAATTCATACACGCATTTTTACATATAACAGTGAAGAATTTGAAATGCATGATGAAATATGGTGCTAATGTAATTCAGCATGCGTGCAATAATATTAGCGAGGAATAAGCATGCAGAAAAATGTCTCAAGAGTATCAGAGCACCATCGGGTTTAAGTTTACAACTCGATCCAATAAAGTCTCAGAAGAACGAGAGTTGTAACTTGGAAAAAACGCCCATATAGAAAGACCTGCTTGAATACTAACTCAAAATTCTCCTCCTTTGTCATCAAATGACCAAAAGGATCGAATATGAGGACTAATGCCCCTGAAAGAATATCAAGTTGATGAAGGAGCGCCAGCGTTGTTGGGGTCGTTTGTCGTAGTAGGGCCTGCCGCAATGTCGTCCAAGTCTTCATTTTCATCAGTGTCGCACGATGAAGAATATGAGTTGGCCACTAAGGAAGGAACCTTGGCCTTCTTGACTTTGTTCGGTGGAGGTGCAGACCAGTCAAAATCTTCCTTGAGACCCATTTTCTTTAGATCGTCTTCACCATACAGATGTGACAGAATGGCCCAGGTGTGACCGAACACTTCATGGAAGTAGTAATGGTTTTTCTTCACTACATTGTGTGTAGCAGTCATGTTGTGAAGAAATGAACCAAACTGATGCTTAACCCATTTATGATTTCGATCCACCTTCTGGTGAAGACTAAGCAGAAGCTCATGATCAGTCATCACACGAGGAGCAGTGGCTTGAGGAGTAGACTTGGGTGCATTGGCAGAGTCATGTGTGGCCGAGTCATCATTGGTGGAATAAGAGGCAGCTTTGCGAAACTGACCATCCAATGGACGAATGCCTTCATCTATAATAGCTGGTGCCTTGCCCTTACCATCAACTGACGAATAGGTCTGCTTGAGGACTTCAATTGGGGGCAAGTAGCTGAGGTGATTCTGAAAATCAGCTTTGTAGTTGAGTGAAGACCTTGTCCTGAGGAATCTCATAATCCAAGGTGCATAAGGCTTCAGCTCAAACGGAGACAGTGCAACATTTGCCAGAGTCCTCATGAAGAAATCGTGATAATTGACAGGAATGCCATGAACGATGTTGAATACCAGATTCTTCATGATGCCAACAATTTCCTCATCAGATGAGTCGTGGCCTTTGATAGGACTCATTGTCCTCGTAAGAATACGATAGACAGTTCTGGGCACATAAAGCAATTCCTTCACGAGGAATTTGGTTCTTGGTGCCTGACCTGGCTTCAAAGGTTTCATCAGAACCTGCATGTAGTGATTTGTAAGCTCAGGTTCACTGTAGATGCAATGAGCTTCTTCAAGGGGAGGACTGAGTGGTAAGCACGAAGCAATTCAGAAGCTGGTGCAGTGTAGTGAGTGTTTTCAGACATCCAGTCCAGCACCCATGAATTCACATCTTCAGAATCTCCTGTGATGTGCAACGTTGCATAAAATTGCAGAATCAGTTCTTCATTCCAATCGCAGATGTCAGAGCAAAAGTTTAACAGTCCAGCATCGTGAAGAACACTGAGGACTGGTGCGAAGCACGACAGAGATTCCATATCCACGTGAGGAATATGCTCATGGTAGAAGATTTTCTCTTTGTTGAACAACACTGAGGAATAGAAATTGGCTTGACTAGCAGTCCAGAAAAGCCTCTTCCTAATGCGAGCTGAGTTATAAGGGTTGTAGTCTTCGAAGAATACATGCTCGCCGAAGAAATCATCAGCCTTGAACTTTTGCTTGCGTGAGAATGGATCCTTTGGCTTGGGCAGAGGAGTCTCAGTGAGTTGCATCACGGCCTCAGGAATCGCAATCTCAGGTTCTTCAGGCTGAGGAATTTCTGGTTCCTCTTCAGTGGCAGTCTGCGTCTTCAGATGTTCAGCAGCAGCAGTTTCTTCAGCAGTAGTGGCTGGAATTTCCTCATGTACAGATGAAGTGGGGTGAGTTTCTTCAGAGCCCATTTGAACAGTTTGTGCGGGGGACTGAGGTATTTGCTGCAACGGTGTGAACATTGGAGAGTTTGGATGCTGACTTTCCCAGAATTCATCACTTATTACGGGTGTGGAGCAGCCAACGTCCACATCTTCATATTCCATTTCTTCAACGCCAGCCTCTTCAGCTGTGAACTGAGGCATGGGCGAGGAGATGACAGGTGTTGAAGGGATCGTATCCACTTCAATTTCTTCATCAATCTGCTCTGACGAAGTAGCAGAATGATTTTCTTTATCAGATCCGCTAGGGATCTCATATTCTTCACCAAAAGGAACAAGGTCCTTTGATGGCATAGTTGAGATTGGAACAACATCAATGGGATTATAAAATGAACTGGGCAAAGGCTTCATCTTCTTCGGAGCTGAAGAATCTGAAGTAGTTGATGCTTTCCTTTTCTTCACTGCTGCACGCTCTGCAGCCTTGGTCTTCTTGACATCTGATGTAGATGGAAGGATCGGAGTTGGTGTTGGCGCAGGAGGAGCAGAGGAATTTGGTTGATTTTCTTCCGGCACAACTGATGTAGTTGCCCTGATTTCTTCAGTTTCTTTAGGCGCACCACTAGTGGATGCCCTGCCAATTTCTTCAGCGGCAGGAATGCAGTCATCCGCCCTGTAACTCACATTTTCTTCAGCAGCCTGATTTTCATCAGCGGTGCTGGCATGTTCTTCAGTCGATTGAGCGGATGCTTCAGCCTGAGGAATTTCCTGTTGCGTTGGGGCAGCAACATTGGAAGTGAACTATTCAGTTATCTTCACAAATCTGACTTTGGATCCTTGCCAATCAGCATAGTAGGCTTTGAAGTCATCGCTGAGGGTTTTGATTTCAGATTGGATTTTTATAAGTTCATCAGTTGTCATAGTGACAACGTTGTTCTTCAAAAATTTCTCCTTCTTGTATTGCACTTTCTTGATCTGCCTGGCCTTCTCATATTTCCATTTTTCTTCTTGGATGAAATGGGTCAGCATGTGACTTTGGCCAGGAATCAGCTTGAAATCAGGCATGGGAGTGTTGGGGTTCTTGTGCCAAACATCAATGTATTCGAGGATCAACTTGGGATCCAAAAGCAGTGTCACATCTGTTCCCTTGGCTCTAGCGGCCCTGACTTGCCTATCTTTGATGATTTCTGCAAGTTCATCATCATCAGCTTCGTCTTCTTCAGACAGCACTTGGAAAGCGACTTGCTTCTTCTGAGGACTAGGGTGAGGACCTCGTCCAGCAGTGGCCTTTGTCTTCAGTAGAGAGGGTCCCATTGAGGAAGTTGGTGCAGCTGAGGAACTAGCTGAAGCTCCTGAGGCAATTGAGATGCCTGCAGTCCTTTGGCACGAGGCAAGATGCACAGGTGCTGAGGACTTTGGAGGAGCTGAGGATTTTGAGGGAGCAGGAGCAGCATGAGGAATTGGCCTTGAGGGCTTTGAGCATTCTGGCTGTGAGGGCATTGTTGAGGAACTTGGCCTTGAGGGCACTGTTGGTGAAGCACCTGTCTTGCGCGCAGGCTTCTTCGACATAGCCTTCTTCGGCTTGATAGCAGAGGCCTCAGCGGAGGCAGCAGCAGCAGAGTCTTCATTGAATTTCCTCACTGCTTCTCTGGCTTGCTTAGCCAACTTGGCTTGGCGCTTGGCCCATTCGTCAGGATAGTCCTCACCGCGCTTGAGGCTGGTGGGATCTGCTATTTGGCCAGGTGCCAATGGAGGTCTTGGGCATGGAGGATTGAGTGCGAATTTCTTCATGTATTTGGGAGTGACATATCTGTACTCCCTCCACTCTTTAGCCCATCTCCTCTCTATCTTCTGAATGCACACCTTGCGGTCATTCTTGGTTTCCTCAGTAGGTGTGCAGTACCCAGCATATATTTCATCAGGGATCTCAAACGCTGTATTGACCTCAGGCCTCTTTCCTCCTTTCTGTGGCTTCTTACCGTCGGCCATTTTCTTCAGTTGAGGAATTTGGACAATTGAATTCTCTGAAGAAGTATGCAACTTTTCTTCAAGGAACGCTGCAAATGAGTTAAGTTGATGAGAACCTAGTGATTTAGCAGCTGACATGAGTACATGTGAACAGAGTATAGTTGCGAGGAATTTGGAGAGGTCATATGCGTTCTCAGAAGGTTTTTCAAAAAGGAACAAGTTTGAGGAATTTGACCAGATGAGTCTTAAAGAATTTCACTAAGCGTTCTTTGTCTTAGGTTCCAGAGTTGTATAGATCGAAAATCCACACAATTGAGGAATCTTGAAGAAAAATGATGCTTAGAGAAACGAATCAAGAACAGATGAGTTCTGAGGTGTTTAGTGTGTTAAGATAGAAGAAAAACACCTTTGAAGATTTTGTAGATAATCATTCGAATCAATGAGGGCAGTAAAAGTAACTTTTAATTACCCTGGATGAAGAACACGACGAACAGTGAAGTGGAGAGGTGAAGTTCATCTGTGTAGATCTTCCACGCCCTAACTCGGCGGAGGAAGATGGCTACGGCGGCGGCGGAGTGAAGATTTCCGCGGTCGGCACGAGTACGTCAGCGACGAGGTCGAGGCAGTGAAGCTCTTCCTCACCGGCGACGATGAAGTAGCGGTGGTGCTAGGGTTTGAGAAGCTCGAGCTGGAGAGAGGTCGAGCGGAGTAAAATAAGTGAGGAAGGGAAGGAGGGGTATTTATAGCCACGGTGAAAAACTGTTCGCCCGAAGAAATTGGACGAACGTGCCCCTGACCCTTCTCATTCGCTTGACATGTGTCACCCACGTACTGAGAGGTGGAGATCGTGTGCGATCATGGGTGAATGGATAAGTGTATCGTGGGATCCAGAACAGTTTGAGCGGCAAAGCCGAAAATTTAAATAAGATAGGTTTTAAAGTTCAATTCGCAATTTCTTCAGCTGACTAGGATACAGTGAAGATTTTGAACGAGTTTCAAATAGAACGCACATGAATAATTTGTGAATAGTTTGGGTTGAGTATAGCATAGAGGGGAAGGGTCCGATCACATTCACTTAGCAGAAAAATCAACTTGAAGAATTAGCAATAAGTGAATGATGTAGAGGACATAAACTCATATATATATATAGCCAATGAAGAAAAACGACGGAAACTGTGAAGACAATGCAAAGTTGAAGAATATGAACAATTGAGGAATTTCAACTTTTGGTGGTGGCGTGACCCACCGTATAAGAATGATGATTTCAGACACCGCGTACAATTATCGTAGGGTTATGAGAATCAAATTCTTCGTTAATTTCTTCACACTAAGAGTGTTATTCTTCATTGATTAAAGAAAAACGTTTCTTCATGTGTTGCACATCTAAGTCATCAATTTTGCATAAGTGTTAGGATGAGTGTCCTTTTCAAAGAACATTCGAAGATTCTAGGATATTTAGCTCACACCGCAACTTGCTAAATCTCTTCTCATCCAAGGGCTTTGTGAAGATATCGGCTAGCTGTTCTTCAGTCTTCACATGCTCAATAGAAATGTCGCCCTTCAACACATGATCACGAAGAAAATGATGACGAATCTGAATGTGCTTTGTCTTCGAGTGCTGAACTGGGTTGTGAGCAATCTTGATGGCACTCTCATTGTCATAGAAGAGAGGCACATTCTTCATGTTGACGCCGTAGTCCTTGAGAGTTTGCTTCATCCATAGCAATTGAGCACAGCAAGAACCAGCGGCAATATACTCAGCTTCAGCAGTAGATAGTGATACGCAGTTCTGTTTCTTCGAGGACCGACAGACCAAAGATCATCCGAGGAAATGACATGTACCAGAAGTTGACTTGCAGTCCACATGATAACCAGCATAGTCAGAGTCAGAATATCCAATGAGATCAAAAGCCGAGCCCTTGGGGTATTGTCGGTGTCAAAACCGGCGGATCTCGGGTAGGGGGTCCCGAACTGTGCGTCTAAGGTGGATGGTAACAGGAGGTAGGGGACACGATGTTTTACCCAGGTTCGGGCCCTCTTGATGGAGGTAAAACCCTACGTCCTGCTTGATTAATATTTGATGATATGGGTAGTACAAGAGTAGATCTACCACGAGATCGGAGAGGCTAAACCCTAGAAGCTAGCCTATGGTATGATTGTATGTTGTCCTATGGACTAAAACCCTCCGGTTTATATAGACACCGGAAAGGGCTAGGGTTACACAAGGTCGGTTACAAAGGAGGAGATATACATATCCATATTGCCTAGCTTGCCTTCCACGCCAAGTAGAGTCCCATCCGGACACAGGACGAAGTCTTCAATCTTGTATCTTCATAGTCCAACAGTCCGGCCAAAGGATATAGTCCGGCTGTCCGGAGACCCCCTAATCCAGGACTCCCTCAGTAGCCCCTGAACCAGGCTTCAATGACGATGAGTCCGGCGCGCAGTATTGTCTTCGGCATTGCCAGGAGGGTTCCTCCTCCAAATACACCACGGAAAATTTTGAATACAAGGATAGTGTCCGACTTTGCAAAATAAGTTCCACATACCACCGCAGAGAGAATAATATTTCCACAAATCTAATCTGTTGACACGTCTTGGCAACATGACATTATGCCATGGCCCGATGATTATTCGAACCGTTTTTCTTTAACTAGCCCCGCACATAACGCGAGGTAGTTCCTTGACACGTCTTGTCAAAGCAGAGATCGTGTTCCCCTTATTCTGGGATTCTCATCAATACGGGCGTGGGTAACCTAACTGTCGGCGTTCTGGGAACGGGGGTCCCCAGACTTGCCTGCCTGCGGCCTGCGGCGTGGCTCAAAAGGGGGCCCAGCACGGCCCATCTTCACCGACACAAACCCAAGACCCTCGCGAGGGGCCAAGCCTCGCTGGGCGGATGACGCGGAGCTTCCTCAGGCACGGCCTCGTCAGGCTGGGTCACGAGGAGGCGGAGAGACCAAGGCGGGGTACCTCACGAGGTTCCCGTGACGCAAGCCATGACGACCAAGGGCGCCAGGCGAGTGCCAGCCCGCGCAGTGTCCTCCTTTCCTCTTTGGTGCAAAGGGGGCAAGCGCAGCCGCGGAGTACCAAGGCATCAAGCAAAGGTTGCCATTTCGGTGCAACGAGACCAAGACCATGAGGACTGCAAGACGGAGGTCATCGTGGAGCCCGAGATGGCGTCATCACCAGAGCTTTGTGCAGGCGAAGACTACTTTTGTCAGGGTAGCTAGTACTAGCTGTCCCCCTTCAAATTAGCCCGCCATTGTTGGCTCCCTTCCCGCTCGATATTTGGGAAGAGGACCAGGGCCTCTATAAATAGGACCAGCCACCCACAGAGCAAATGGGGTGTTCAGAGGTTCGAAGGATAAAGAAGATCAGGTAGAGAGAGAGAGAGAAGGGCGACTGAACTCCTCCCAGCAGTTCATCGCCCCAGCCAAGAACAGACCCTCGCGAGGCTGTTCTTCCTTGTATTGTTCATCATCATCAGCCCAAGAGGCAATCCACCACACCACACACTGGAGTAGGGTATTACACCACAATGGTGGCCCGAACCAGTATAAACCCTGTGTCTTTTGTGTTGTTCTTTCCTTAGCTTAGATCCTAGCAAGGCGGAGGAGTGCAGGTTGGTAGGAGGCGAAATCTCTGCGCGCACCCCAGTGTTCGAACCTCAAGGGTCTGCCGGAACCCAAAATCCGACATTTGGCGCGCCAGGTAGGGGTGCGCCGGGATTCGTCTTCCACCACCCCGTTCTCCTCCGACCATCACGCCCATGTCTGACGCTCGTCGGGCCCGCGCCGAGCGCTGGGCCGCACTCGCTTCCCGCATCGCCCAGACGGCCCCTGTCAGCGGGCGTCCTCGCCGTTCCCTGTCACCTGCCGTCAACACCACCACCGGCCCGGCGGGGGACGAGCAGCAAGCATCGTCCCAGCATCTGTCCATGCGGCAAGACGGCCGCACCGCAACTCCCTCGCTCACCCCAGCTGGTTCGTCATCCCGCGTGCTCCGCGCGCCCATGGAGTCCCGCAACCTCTCCCCCACCCATCGCGCTGCACCAACACCCTCGGTCATCGCGGCCCTCTTGGGCGGCTCGCAGGCGCCGCCTACAAGTCACCATGTCAAGCAATTCATCCGCCGGGTCAGCGCCGCTTCCGCGCGGCAGGGGGCTCCCCTGGACCGGGCGGCACCCGAGACCGGCCTGACCTTCAGCTCGGAGGACCACCCCTCCAACTCGGCCTACTCGGGTGCGCTCCCCATGCTGTGCACCCCCACCATCTGCCAGGTGGCCATCACCAGAACCCTCATTGACGGCGGCGCGGGCCTCAGCATGCTCTCGGTCGAGGCCTTCAACCTCCTCTGCATACCCCTGGAACGGCTGCAACCCAGCCGGCCCTTCTCAGGCGTTGGGGGCGAGTCGTCCAGCTCCTTGGGACAGATCCGGCTCCCAGTAACCTTCGGCACCTTCGGCACCTACG
Organism: Triticum urartu; assembly: GCF_003073215.2. Classification (NCBI taxonomy): domain Eukaryota; kingdom Viridiplantae; phylum Streptophyta; class Magnoliopsida; order Poales; family Poaceae; genus Triticum; species Triticum urartu. Next base: position 441,254,265 of record NC_053025.1, on the reverse strand, counting down.
ACAACTTCCGCACGGAGCTGGTCGACTTCGACATCGCCCCCATTGGCCTCCCCTACAACGCCATCCTTGGCTACCCAGCGCTGGCCTAGTTCATGGCCGCGACGCACCCGGCGTACAACCTCATGAAGATGCCCAGGAGCAGCGGTGTCCTCACTGTGCACGGGGACACCAGGGATGCGCTGAGGGTGCTCAAGCTTGCCTTCAAGACGGCGGCGTCGGCACAGCCCGCCGACTTGGAGACCCCCGAGCCCAAGGGGGCTGCACCCGCCAAGAAGAAACAGTTGTTCGCCCAAGACAAGGCAGAAACCAAGCAGATACCCGTCGATGAGGACGGGTCCACCAACGCCACTTTCACCATTGGCGCCCACCTCAAACCCGAGCAGGAGAAGGCCCTGGTCGGGTTCCTGCATGAAAACAAGAAGGTATTCGCTTGGGAGCCTGACCAGTTGGCAGGGATCCCTAGGAGTGTAATCGAGCATCACCTCAAAGTGTGCCCCAACGTGCGCCCTGTGAAGCAGAAGGCCAGGCGGCAGTCCACAGAAAAGCAGTCCTTCATCGTCCAAGAGACCCACAAATTAGAAGCCGCTGGGGTCATTCGCGAGGTCCGAAATCCGGATTGGTTGGCCACCCCTGTCATTGTGCCAAAGAAGGGAGGGAAGGAGCGCATGTGTGTCGACTTCACCAACCTCAACAAAGCATGCCCGCAAGATCTGTTCCCGCCCCCCGCATCGACCAGATCGTCGATTCCACTGCGGAATGCGACCTGTTATGCTTCTTGGATTCCTTTTCTGGGTATCACCAGATCAAGATGGCGGTAGAATACGTCGAGAAGACAGCCTTCCTAACCCCGTGTGGGGTGTACTGCTACACATGCATGCCATTCGGGCTGCGTAATGCAGGGGCGACCTTTCAGCGGCTGATGCACATCACCTTGGGTCCGCAGCTCAGGAAGAATGTTGAAGCTTACGTCGATGACATTGTGGTAAAGTCTCGGGAGGCCAGGACCTTGATACAAGACCTGGAGGAAACCTTCGCGAGCCTCAACGCAGTGAACCTACGGCTCAACCCGGAGAAATGTGTGTTCGGAGTCCCCTCGGGCAAGCTCTTGGGTTTCCTCGTGTCCCACCGAGGCATCGAGGCTAACCCGGAGAAGGTCAAGGCGGTGGAAGACATGAGCTCGCCAAAGACCCTCAGAGAAATGCAGAAGCTCACGAGGCGCGTGACCGCGCTAGGGCGCTTCATCTCCAAGTTGGGGGAACGAGCACTGCCCTTCTTCCAGCTAATGAAGAAAAAGGGGCCCTTCGAGTGGACTGAAGAGGCCGACAAGGCATTCCAGGATCTCAAGAGATACCTGACCAGCCCACCGGTCATGGTGGCTCCGCGCCCTCAAGAGCCCTTGGTGCTTTACCTCGCCGCCACTCCCTACTCCGCCAGCGCAGCCTTGGTGGCAGTCAGAGAGGAGCGCCGAATCAAAATCGCGACAGCAGCCCGGGACAAGGTAGAACAGGGACAAGGAAGGCCCACAGAAACTGCCACCGCGGCTGAGGAGGATCAGCCGCCGCAGAGGGGTGCACTGGAGGCGGAAGAGGCCCCTCTCCTAGATGGCCAGTCTCAGGAGGCCTCATTGCCTCAAGAGGCGCCATGGTCTCTAAAGGGAGCCACCAGCACTGATGCACTCCACCTCGTTGAGCACCCAGTGTACTTGATCAGCACGGTGTTGCGGGATGCAAGGGCACGGTACCCCATGCCTCAGAAACTCCTCCTCGCGCTACTGGTGGCCTCGCGCAAGCTGCGGCACTATTTTCAGGGTCACCCCATCAAGGTCGTCTCGTCATACCCCCTGGAGAGAGTGCTCAGGAGCCCTAATTCAGCTGGGAGGGTCGTTGAGTGGAACATAGAACTGGAAGCGTTTCAGCTCGAATTCAGCACGATCAGAGTCATCAAGGGAGCAGCGTTGGCGGATTTTGTGGCAGAATGGACGGAGGCGCCAGTCCTCAAGGCCGACGAGGATCGGTCCCTGTCCCCGGGAAGCGAGGTGCCAGAAGGCTGGGTCATGTACTTCGATGGGGCGTTCTCCAGGCATGGCGCAGGGGCGGGGGCGGTGCTTATATCGCCCACTCAGGACAAGCTCTATTACGCCGTGCAGCTCTGTTTCCAGCAAGCTGAAAAGGTCTCCAACAACATAGCAGAGTATGAAGGTTTAATAGCGGGCTTGAAGGCCGCGACTGCCCTGGGGGTGAAACGCCTCACCGTCAAGGGCTATTCGCAGCTCCTTGTCAATTTCTCCAACAAGGTGTACGAGCCGAAGGATGAGCACATGGAAGCCTACCAAGCGGAGGTCCGTAGGATGGAGAAGCAGTTCTGGGGGCTGGAGTTGCAGCATGTGCCCCGTGGCACTAATCAGGAGGCCGACGACATCGCCAAACGGGCGTCCAGGCGATTACCTCAGGAGCCTGGCGTTTTCGAGGAACGACTCTTCAAGCCATCAGCCCTGTCGTCATTATCAAACACGGCTCATCCCCGGGAGGAGCTCCCCCAGCCACCTACCTCAGGGGCTCTGGCCTGTGGCCTGGCCTCAGGAGCACGCCTGCTCCTGCCAATGGAACCTCAGGAGGGATGTTGGATCGCGGAGCTCCGGAGTTACCTAACGCAAGGGACCTTGTGGAGAAGGAGGAGGAAGCGGAGCGAGTGGCACGCCAGGCCATGGCATACTGCATCAAGGATGGAGAGCTCTACCGGAAGCGGCCAAACGATGTATCCCTGTGCTGCATCTCCAGGGAGCAAGGGAAGGAACTGCTGGAAGATATACACGGCGGAGACTGTGGACATCATTCATCATCACGGACCCTCATCGGCAAGGCGTTCCGCAGTGGGTTTTATTGGCCCACCGCGCTCAATGACACCGTCGAACTAGTGAAAGCTTGTGAGGCCTGCCAGTTCCACGCCAAGCAGATCCATCAGCCAGCAGGAGGCTTGTAGACTATACCCCTTTCGTGGCCATTCGCAGTCTGGGGGATGGACATCTTGGGCCCGTTTCCTCGGGCGCCCAGGGGCTACCGCTACCTCTACGTCGCCGTGGACAAGTTCACCAAGTGGGCTGAAGTAGAGGCTGTCCGCACCATTCTCGCGGGTTCCGCTGTCAAGTTCATCAAGAGCATCGTGAGCCGGTTCGGGGTGCCGAATCGCATCATCACGGACAACGGTTCGCAGTTCACCAGTAACCTCTTCAAAACATACTGTGGTAACCTTGGAACGCAGATATGCTATGCTTTGGTGGCGCACCCCCGAAGCAACGGCCAGGCCGAGCGAGCCAACGCGGAGGTCCTGAGGGGCCTCAAGACCAGGACGTTCAAGAAGAAGCTGGAGGCCTGCGGCAGAGGTTGGTACGACGAGCTTCAGTTCGTGTTGTGGTCCATCCGCACAACCGCGACCAAGCCGACTGGAGAGACCCCGTTCTTCCTGGTCTACGGAGCCGAAGCGGTCCTCCCTCACGAGGTCAGACGTCGCTCCGCGCGGGTCCTGGCGTTCGACGAGGTGCAGCAGGACGCCATGTGGGGGACGGACCTCGTGCTGGGGGAGGAACATCGTCGAGAAGCCGCGCTACGAGCGGCGAGGTACCAACAAGCACTGCGGCGATATCACTGCCGCAACATCCGCCCCAAAACTCTCGAGGTAGGAGACCTCGTGCTCAGGCGGGTTCTCTCCAGGGAGGGGCTGCACAAGCTCTCTCCCATGTGGGAGGGCCCGTTCAAAGTTGTTCATGTTTCCAGGCCCGGCTCCGTGCGCTTGGAGACTCAGGAGGGGTTGCCAGTCCAGAATGCATGGAACATCCAGCACCTCCGGAGGTTCTACCCCTAAAAAGGCCCAGAGCCTGTGAAGAAGGCGAACGCCTGTGAAGCTATTGCGTTTTGGAAAAGGCCCAGAGCCTGTGAAGAAGGCAAACGCCTATGAAGCTATCGCATTTTGGAAAAGGCCCAGAGCCTGTGAAGAAGGCGAACGCCTGTGAAGCTATCGTGTTTTGGAAAAGGCCCGAAGCCTGTGAAGAAGGCCAACGCCTGTGAAGCTCGCCGCCTGTGACACTCTCACGTAATAATGAGTTGGGGCTGTACACGCCCTGGAGTCTCAGGAGCGCCGGCCTCAGGCCCTAGGGTTCCCTCCCATGCCCAGTGGCAGCACTTAGCTCCGCACTGGTGAGAAGACGTCGAAGACTAGATTAGGTGCCGGACGCGGCTTTTCATTTGCTTTCCACAGTTGGCTTGTTCCTTCTCATTCGAAGTTTTATTGAAGTTGTTGCCATCTTTGGCTTGTGATTCTTCGACTTTTCGCTCTCCTGCCTCGATTTCTCTTGTGCAAGGCCTCGCGAGGGGGGCAGCTGAGCGCCCTCGCGAGTGTTCCTATCCTAGTCATTCAAAGAGTTCGTGACCTGGGCCCATTACAGGAGCACCCCTCCAGTCCGTGCCCCACGGGCACCGCGACACAAACAAAGGGCCTGGGTCGGTCGCCCCCCACTGCCGGGGCCGGGAACTATCCACGCTCGGGCACATAGTCGGAAGGTACGATAACGAAAGCAAAATGATGATTAACAGCAATAACCCAAACATGCCCCCGCTGGGCTCCACACTACTGTCTTTGTTATGCAGGAAAAAGGAAAAGAAAGAACAAATCTGGTGCAGCTCGCCTCACACCGGCCCGCAGGGAAGGCCCGAGCTGCCTCCGGAGCTCAGGCGGACTCCCTCTCGCGCTTCACCAGGGCGCGACGGCGAGCGGACACGTTGCCACCTCCCAAGCAGATACGACGGCGTGGAGGCTGACCGCGGCCACCGCTAGAAGACTCGCCGCCTGAAGAAGAACCGGAGAAGCTTGAGGAACCCTGAGCACCGCAAGCCGCGCGAGTGCTGTCCTCTCCATCAGCGCTGGAGCTGGGTTCCCAGCCGCGGTCGTCACCCTCGGGGCAACACCCTGCGCGGCGACCATCTTCCCCAAACACCCTCATGTAGAGGGTGACATCGCCGTCGAACTTGAAGTGTAGGGTGCACCGACGGCTCAGGCCACGCGCGCGGGCAAACGTCTGCCAACCGCGGGCCAGGGACAGGCTCCCGGCCGCGGAGACCTCCAGTGAGACCCATGAGGCCCGGCTGCAGCAGCCGTCGGCCTGGAGCCAAAGGCCGCCCGGGGCGCCGGCCGGGAGCTCGCCAAGGAGGAAGCGAGGAAGTGGAAGCCGGGTGCTAGTCGGCTCCGCCGACCACACGACAAACTCCGGCAGCACTTCAGCAGCTCGAAAGCGCGGCCTAGGGGGACGCGCAGCTGGAGCGCTCCCCCCGGCCGCAGCAATCCGCCAGTCGCTGTGCTGAAGATCGCCTCCACGGCCGCGGGGAGCCACCGTGGTGGCCACAGGATGTTTGCGAGGGCGCCCTCGGCCGCACTTGGGCGGGGGAGAGGCGGGCTCAACCTGGCGAGCCTTCCCCTTCTCTGCGGCCGAGAACCTCCTCGACGGGGCCATGGAGAAAAAGGAGAAGCAAGGCGGGATGAACTGGAAGAGCACGCGCCGGTCCGTACTTATAGCTGGCGGTGGCCAACCAACGGCCCCCACGATCGCAGCTAATTATGACCCGCTTTACATGCAGGGACTTGTCCAATCCGTACAGTTGCTGAGGCGCCATGGGGAAGTGGAGGCTCCCACGTCCAATCAACCGCCACGCGGCGCCCAAGGCCGCAGGCTGTTAGGGCCCGCGGCGCTTCACTCTTGCCTTTCCGCCTCCCTGCATGGCCAAGTCCGAGCGCGCCTTGGGCCCGGGGGCTACTGTCGGTGTTCTGGGAACGGGGGTCCCCAGACTTGCCTGCCCGCGGCGTGGCTCAAAAAGGGGCCCAGCGCGGCCCATCTTCACCGACACAAACCCAAGACCCTCGCGAGGGGCCAAGCCTCGCGGGGCGGACGACGCGGAGCTTCCTCAGGCACGGCCTCGTCAGGCTGGCTCACGAGGAGGCGGAGAGACCAAGGCGGGGTACCTCACGAGGTGCCCGTGACGCAAGCCATGACGACCAAGGGCGCCAGGCGGGTGCCAGCCCGCGCAGTGTCCTCCTTTCCTCTTTGGTGCAAAGGGGGCAAGCGCAGCCGCGGAGTACCGAGGCATCAGGCAAAGGTTGCCATTTCGGTGCAACGAGACCAAGACCATGAGGACTGCAAGACGGAGGTCATCGTGGAGCCCGAGACGGCGTCATCACCAGAGCTTTGTGCAGGCGAAGACTACTTTTGTCAGGGTAGCTAGTACTAGCTGTCCCCCTTCAAATTAGCCCGCCATTGTTGGCTCCCTTCCCGCTCGATATTTGGGAAGAGGACCAGGGCCTCTATAAATAGGACCAGCCACCCACAGAGCAAAGGGGGTGTTCAGAGGTTCGAAGGAGAAAGAAGATCAGGTAGAGAGAGAGAGAGAAGGGCGACTGAACTCCTCCCAGCAGTTCATCGCCCCAGCCAAGAACAGACCCTCGCGAGGCTGTTCTTCCTTGTATTGTTCATCATCATCAGCCCAAGAGGCAATCCACCACACCACACACTGGAGTAGGGTATTACACCACAATGGTGGCCCGAACCAGTATAAACCCTGTGTCTTTTGTGTTGTTCTTTCCTTAGCTTAGATCCTAGCAAGGCGGAGGAGTGCAGGTTGGTAGGAGGCAAAATCTCTACGCGCACCCCAGTGTTCGAACCTCAAGGGTTTGCCGGAACCCGAAATCCGACACCAACCGCGCCATCGATTACGGTGCTTCGGGGATAAGCGAGTTTTACCAGGCTAGTGGGGGCACATAGTTTCGGCCGCCCATATAAAGGGACAAGGATTCACCTTTTCATCCATGCCTTCTTCCTACTTTGCTCATCCATCTTCGCACACTCGAGCTCCAGCGCCCAAGTCCGCATTTCCCACCTCAACCTTTTCCAACCATGTCCGGAGCGGGAGGCAGGTGGATGGTCTCCTCCATCACGGAGGGACACATCAAGAAGTTGAGGAGAGCCAGATACCTGCCCGACGACATTGCGCACCGGCTCCCAGATGAGGGGCAGCTCATCCCCACCCCAGGCCCCACGAGATGGTAGTGTTCCTTACCCACTTCCTCTGTGGACTGGGATTCCCTCTCCACCCATTCGTCCGGGGGCTCATGTTCTACTACGGCCTAGATTTCCATGATCTGGCCCCGAACTTCATCCTCAACATATCGGCGTTTATCATCGTGTGTGAGGCCTTCCTCCGCATCAAGCCCCACTTCGGCTTATGGCTGAAGACCTTCAATGTCAAGCCAAAGGTAGTGAGCGGCCGCCAGGCGGAGTGCGGAGGCGCCATGGTGGGCAAGATGCCCAACGTCACATGGCTCGAGGGCTCCTTCGTGGAGACCATAAAGGGGTGGCAATCGGGGTGGTTCTACATCACCGAGCCACGTGACCCTGCATGGGTAGCGGCCCCCGAGTTCCGATCTGGCATCCCCTCGCGGCTCACCTCCTGACAAGAGAAGGGCCTATCCTAGGGTAGTTCGGGAGAGCTGACCGGACTCCAAACATGTATCCAAAACATGGTGAGCAAGAAGCTCAAACTCGTCAACGTAGTTCAGGTCATGCTGATCCGCCGGATCCTCCTGTGTCAACAATGGGCTTTCAACTTGTGGGAGTTCGACCCAGCCCAGCACCAAACTCTGAACAGGCTCTTCGACACAACGCACGAGGATGCCTGGAAGGTGCTATTCAAGGGCGCCGAGGTCCCCCCTCCCACTACCGAGGATCGCGGATTCTGCGCGAAGCGCCAAGCTAGCGCGGTAAGCTATTTTATCTTTTACAGGATGTTTGTTTTTCATAGTTTGACTCTATGCGGGATCTAAGCTCCCGTACCTTTGACAGGACTAGCAGGAGACGGCCGGACATATCGACTATCCGGCTCGTTTGCCCGAAGGCCCAGCAGACGCTCTCCTGACGGAGATGCTGACTCCGGCTCCTTACAAGGTGCCGGAGAAGACCAAGAAGGCTAAGGGAACCCAAAAGAGTTCCCGACACCAGGGTTTATCAGACTTATCGTCCGATAACTCCGCCGTGCACTCCTCCCACAAAGACAAGGAGGAAGATGAAGACGCTCCCCCTCCAGTCGGGGGAGACAAGAAAAGGAAGGCCGCCCCAATGGGGTGGGGGGGGGGGCGAAGGGTCCAAGAAGGGAAGGACTCTCCTTCCGGACAGTTCCACCACCGCCGCCAAAGGCGAAGACGAGTGGCTGCCCAGGGCCAAGCCCCCGGCGAAGTTGTAAGTATTCGGATACCAGAGTAACTCATAGCATTCCTTTGTCGCACTGCTTCTCCTAACGCCGAATCATGATTATGCAGACCGTCCCGAGCCCGTATCGACGTATCCTAGTCGGACGGCTCCCTGGACTCGTCGGATATGGATAGCGATCCACTTCCGACCGCCACCTCCCCTTGCCCTACGGACAACGCCGAGGTGTTGTCTCAAGAGGCACCGGGTCGACGGGAGACAGTCCCGGAGGCGCCTCAAGGCAACCGTCTGGACTCCGGGAGCAGAGGGAACAAGGCCCCCGAGGGCTCCGAGTTCGGCCCTTAGCCAAACACCGCGCCGGAACCTCCAGTGGTTCCGGGCTTAGGCAGGTGGCCTCCTTCCAAGAGGGGAAAGACACCTGTGCTGGTGACCTCTATCCATCCAGAAGCATCGGACAATCTGCTGGGAGCTCTTCGCAGTGCTTCCATCGACGAGGAGCACCGCACTATTATGAGTGCGGTGGTTCAGAAGGTTCAGTCCGCCAAGAGCGAATTGAATGAAGCCTGTGCCAGCCTTCTAACAGGCTTTGAGGTAAGTTTTTGAAATATAGGAAAAATATTACCGCATAGACAGTAGCCCCTGATGCTCTGTTCGGTGTTCAAAAAGAAAAGCCGAATAGAGGATCAAACAATATCGCATGAGTCTAACATAAGTATGTCTATATGCGTATGCAGGCTTCGTTGCTGGCCTCTGCCGCACAGACTGCGGAGGTTGCCGCATTAAAGCAAGACCTCGAGGGGTCCAAGAGAGAACTCGGCCTTAGCAAGAGGCAGCTCGAGGAGAACAAAGGTAAGTAGTACCTTATCTATGGATATGTATAAAAAGAATGTGATTGCAAAATGACAGGATCATAGTAAATTTGCCAGGGGCCATGACCGAGGTGGCGACCCTGAAGCAAGCGCTATCCGAGGCCGAAAACAAAGCGGCCAAGGAGCGCACCGAGCGGAAAAGGCATGAGGCACGAGTGGGCGAGGTGCAGCAAGAGCTCCAAGCTCTCGTGTCGAAGCATGAGGCGTTGGAGCGTGACTCGAAGACGCAAGAGTCCGAGCTTGCCGCGACCCTCGAAAGCAAAAAGTACACCCAGGCTGAAGCCCAAAGAGCCCTCCAAGAGATTGAGGCGATGAAGAAAATAGCAGCGGGTAAGGCATTCCTTATGTAGAGCAAGCATGTGAAAGTAAATTACTTGTTACTTACCCGAATCCGGAGCTCTCCAGGAGCATTCGCAGATTTGCCCCGCAGCGTGTCGGATGCCGCAACATTTTACCAGGCCGAGGAGGGAAGCTCAACGGAGAAGTTGTTCCGGGCCCAATATACTGGGACCGAGCACCCGGTGCCTATGAGCGACCAGCTAAAGCAGCTGGTCGAGCTACACAAGGCGGCCGAACAGGCCATGAAGTGCTTTATAGTCTGGCTGTGGCCTGGCGACGCCCTTCCGAACAACTACTTCGGCCTGGTGAGGCGGCTTGTGGATGCCTGCCCACGGTTGGAAGTCGTTAAGCAGTCTGTCTGCATCGAAGGTGCATGCCGGGCTTTCGCCCGTGTGAAGGTGCAATGGGCCAAGCTGGATGCCATGAAGCTGATTAAGGAAGGGCCGCCGGCGGGCAAGGAGCATCGCCACCCCAAGATGTAACATGAGGGTGTCCTGAAGGGTGCCCGTCTCATAGAGGATGAGTGTATGAAAGATGTAATATTTGAGTAAACTCGCTCGTGTAATCATGTAGTTATGAAAAATTGTTCATATGCGCTATGCAACGCTTGTTTGAATTTAAAATATTACCTTCTGTTTGGTTGTTTATCAAATCTAAGAGATGGCTAGTCGTCGGCTTCTGCCCCCATGCCACGAGTGCTGGGGTGTTCGGGATAAACCTGAGCACTCTTGTTCCCATTGTTGGGTCCTTCGAGGGAGGTGCTCAGCACAACGAACAAGGCAATTAGACTATAATGTGTTATCACTCTCACTTAGCCATAGAATTCTATAATTTTAAATTTTGGCGAAGCCCCTAGTATTCAGAAGGCCGAATCTGGAGCGCGATACACGCCTTAAGCCGGACAGGGCCGACTCCTCGCTCTAAGCAGCATAAGTCTTTAAGGACTCGAAAACCTCTCGAACAGCGACCAGTCTCTCGCCTTATCACGACGGTCAGTTTTAGCTTTCTCTACTGAGGTGCTTAGCCCAGATGAACCGGGGCACAATCGCAGTAGTTCTCCCAGTGCTACCTTAGCCGATATAGCGGAACGTAAGGTACCAAAACATGGGAGCCGGTCAAACCCAACTATTGACCAAAGACATGATTCGGAGCTGATGCATATAATGCTATAAGTTCAGGGTGCCGCACTTGAGAAAGTGTTCGGACTTCTCACACCATATTGTGGGGTACTTAAGCCCCTGGTGTTTTGGCCGTACCAAAGTGTACGGTTGCAAGGTGTCATTAATGAACACACATATATATATATATAAAGAAGAATGCAATAAAAGCCTTAATGCAATGCATTGTTTATTAAAGAACGTGCGTTAGAGCAGAATGATACAGGTAGTGCGATAAGCGAAAAGTAGGACTATGTCCCCTCCCAGGGCAAGCTGAGGAATAATATTAAAGCAAGTATTTCACTCGTTATCGTAATCCACCTGGGAGTTCCGTGGTGTGATGTAGCTTTCTGCCTCCTTGGTTGCTGCATCATGTGTTCGGCAATCATGCTGCCGGACAGGGTTTCCAGAGATTAATGTCCTGAAAGAGAAAAATAACAAAGCGGGAAGCCCCTAGTGCGGTTTAAGCCGCGTATTGGGGCGTGCCGTAGTTGTGCCCCCTCCCCACATGTGCCCATGGTATTTTTAATGCGTAATTATGTACGCGTGGCACGAATTTCGCCGTTTGGCTGGGGCTGGGGTGGGGGCCGCATTGCTATGCGAGATTGGGACGTGCCAAGCGGTCCAGTTGCCGATTACTCCGGGCGCGCTTGAAGTTGTCCGGGTCCTTAATCGCCGAACTAGTGGATTGCCTTAAGAGGCTGCTTTGTGCTTCTGCTGCGAGGGCTGCAGTGTGCTCCTCCGTGCATCTTGATCTTGCGGTATGCATAATGCGGTACCGCATTGAATCTCACAAATGCGGTTCGCCCAAGCAGTGCATGATAACCACTGCGGAACGAGACTATATCGAAGATTAACTCTTCGCTTCGGAAGTTATCCGGGGATCCGAAGACCACTTCCAGTGTGACTGAGCCTGTGCAATGGGCCTCTACACCTGGTATGACGCCTTTAAAGGTCGTTTTTGTAGGTTTGATCCTTGAGGGGTCTATATCCATTTTGCGCACTATGTCCTGGTAAAGCAGGTTCAGGCTGCCGCCGCCATCCATAAGGACTCGAGTGAGGTGAAATCCGTCAATGATTGGGTCTAGGACCAGTGCGGCGAATCCGCCATGACCGATACTAGTGGGGTGGTCCCTGCGATCGAAGGTGATCGGACAGGAGGACCATGGGTTGAACTTTGGGGCGACTGGCTCCAACGCATATACGTCCCTGAGTGCACGCTTCCGCTCCCTCTTGGGGATGTGGGTTGCGTATATCATGTTCAACGTCCGCACTTGTGGGGGGAACCTCTTTTGTCCTCCGGTGTTCGGCTGTCGGGGCTCTTCCTCGTCGTTGCTATGTGGCCCCTTATCTTTGTTTTCGGCAATTAACTTGCCGGCCTGCTTGAACACCCAACAATCCCTGTTGGTGTGGTTGGCTGCCTTGTCGGGGGTGCCGTGTATTTGACACGAGCGATCGAGTATACGGTCCAAACTGGACAGGCCCAGAGTGCTTCTTTTGAATGCCTTTTTCCGCTGACTGGGTTTAGAGCCTTTGAATCTGGCATTGACTGCCGTATCCTCGGTATTGTCGCTGTTAATGCGGCACTTATGTTTGTTGCAATGTGGCCTGCTATTGCCATCCTTGGTATCCGAAGTACCATGGTTCTTTGATATGTTATTACCGCAAGCCAGCCAACTGTCTTCTCCCGCACAAAAGCGGGTCATGAGTGTCGTGAGGGCTGCCATAGATTTTGGCTTTTCCTGACCAAGGTGCCGGGCTAGCCACTTGTCGCGGATGTTGTGTTTAAAAGCTGCTAGGGCCTCTGCATCCGGGCAGTCGATGATTTGATTTTTCTTTGTTAGGAACCATGTCCAAAATTGCCTGGCCGATTCCTATGGCTGCTGAATTATGTGGCTCAAGTCATCGGCATATCGTGGTCGCACATAAGTGCCCTAAAAGTTGTCGAGGAATGCGGCTTCCAGATCTTCCCAACAGCCAATGGACTCTGCTGGCAAGCTGTTGAGCCAATGCCGAGCTGGTCCTCTAAGTTTGAGTGGGAGGTATTTGATTGCGTGTAGGTCATCACTGCGGGCCATGTGGATGTGCAGGAGGAAATCCTCGATCCATACCGCAGGATCTGTCGTGTCATCGTATGATTCTATGTTTACGAGTTTGAAACCCTCTGGGATTTGATGATCCATTACTTCATCTGTGAAGCATAAGGGGTGTGCGGCACCTCTGTACTGGGCTATATCGCGACTCAGCTCCAATGAGTCTTGCCCACTGTGTTCGGCCCGGCTGGATTTACTTTTACTGTATCCGGCGTGATGTTTATCGTCTCGCATAGTGGCGCGCCCTCGTGATCCGTAGATCGATCTTGCATGTTTTGCTTTGTCCTCCAATACGTCTCGTAGGTCTGGCGTATTTCCCCATGCCTTTTTATTTGAATGGCGTCAGGGTGCAGGCTGAGCTTTTAGCTAGAATGCCTCTCTATCGCGGCCATGAGGTGGCCGATCAGCCGCGTCATACGCTTCTTCCTCCTGTTCTAGATCGTGCTTGAGGGGATTGTTGCCATCTTCGGCACTATCCGGAGTGTTATTATCTCCTGTGCCGATATCACCACTTTTGCTTTGGCGGGACTTAGAGCGGCACCGCTGACATCGGCGCTTGGGTTGCTTCTTGGAGGGGTCATCCTCCGCTGTCTCGTCGCCATTGCCTTCTTTGGGTGTGTCCACCATGTATATATCGTATGATGACATGGCTGTCCAGTGCCCTGTGGGCAGTGGTTCCTCTTCGTCTCCCGCATCGTCGTCCATACTGTCGATGTCTTCGGAGTCGAAGTCAAGCATGTCGGTTAAGTCGTCGACAGTGGCTACTAAGTGGGTGGTGGGTGGGCAGCGAATTTCTTCGTCATCCGCATCCCAATCTTGCCGGACATAGTTCGGCCAAGATCCTCCTGACAAGGAGAGAGACCTTAATGAGTTCAGTGTGTCGCCAAAGGACGAGTGCTGAAAAATATCCGCGAAGGTAAACTCCATGATCGGCGCCCAATCGGATTCGCTAGGAACGGGCGCAGGCGGTTGGGAGTCCGTGGCTGGAGAAGGATCCGACAGTGTGACAACACGGCTCTCGTGCAGGGTAAGGTCGATGTTCGGCTCGATCGCCGCTGAGGGTAAGGCCTCCGTGGCAGGGTCCATTCACCCGTCCATGGACGGCGCAACTGGCTCCGAATTGAGGGTCGGAGCGGCTGCCGGTGCGATCTCCTGAACACTATCTGATCGTAGAGCTAAATCGTACTCATCGTGACCACGTGACGCACAAGGCAGAGGCTTGAATCTGTCGAAGATCAAGTCTCTGTGGATATCGGCCGTGTAGTTTAAGCTTCCAAACTTGGCCTGATGGCCACGGGCGTAGCTTTCAATCTGCTCCAGATGGCCAAGCGAATTGGCCTGCAGTGCAAAGCCGCCGAATACAAAAATCTGTCTAGGGAGAAAAGTCTCACCCTGGACTGCATCGCTAACGATGATCAAAGGAGCCATCAAGCCTGATGGTGACGACACAGAGGAACTCTCAATGAAAGCACCAATGTCGGTGTCAAAACCGGCGGATCTCGGGTAGGGGGTCCCGAACTGTGCGTCTAAGGCGGATGGTAACAGGAGGCAGGGGACACGATGTTTTACCCAGGTTCGGGCCCTCTTGATGGAGGTAAATCCCTACGTCCTGCTTGATTAATATTGATGATATGGGTAGTACAAGAGTAGATCTACCCCGAGATTGGAGAGGCTAAACCCTAGAAGCTAGCCTATGGTATGATTGTATGTTGTCCTACGGCTAAAATCCTTCGGTTTATATAGACACCGGAAAGGGCTAGGGTTAGACAAGGTCGGTTACAAAGGAGGAGATATACATATCCGTATTTCCTAGCTTGCCTTCCACGCCAAGTAGAGTCCCATCTGGACACGGGACGAAGTCTTCAATCTTGTATCTTCATAGTCCAACAGTCCGGCCAAAGGATATAGTCCGGCTGTCCGGAGACCCCCTAATCCAGGACTCCCTCAGGTACCATAATCCAAGTGTTGGTGTGTGAGCTAGATATCGAAGAATATGCTTCACAGCCTTATGGTGTGATTCCTTCGGTGTAGCTTGAAATCGGGCACACATGCAAACACTAAGCATTACGTCTGGCCTAGATGCACATAGGTACAATAAAGAGCCAATCATGGAGCGGTATACCTTATGATCAAAGTCAATACCATTTTCATCAGTGCACAGATGTCCATTTGTGGGCATAGGAATTTTGATGCCTTTGCAATCTTGCATGCCGAATTTCCTCAGTACATCCTTGAGGTATTTCTCTTGGGATATGAATATGCCATTGCGTTGTTGACGAATTTGAAGACCTAAGAAGAATTTCAAATCTCCCATCATAGACATTTGATATTCTTCACTCATCATATAGGCAAATTCGTCACTATAATGTTGGTCAGTACAGCCAAAGATAATATCATCAACATATATTTGGCACACAAACAATTCACCATCGTAAGATTTAGTGAAAAGAGTAGGGTCGAGTGAACCGGGTTCGAAGCCTTTCTTCATGAAGAATTCCTTCAAGGTATCATACCACGCCTGTGGGGCCTGCTTGAGGCCATAGAGGGCCTTGTTGAGTCTGAAGACTTTGTCAAGATTCTTTGGATCTTCAAAACCTGGGGGTTGAGCAACATATACTTCTTCCTCAAGCTTACCATTGAGGAATGCACTTTTCACATCCATTTGATATAAAGTGATATCATGATGGTTAGCATAAGCAAGTAATATTCGAATAGCCTCAAGTCTAGCAACAGGTGCAAAAGTTTCATCGAAAACAATTCCTTCAACTTGTGTGTAGCCTTGAGCTACAATCCGTGCCTTATTCCTCACCACAAGGCCATTTTCATCTTGCTTGTTGCGGTAGATCCACTTTGTGCCAATGATATTGCGCTTGCGAGGATCTGGACGTTTGACCAGTTTCCAGACATTGTTGAGCTCAAACTGATGTAATTCTTCTTGCATGGCCTGAATCCACTCAGGCTCCAGAAATGCTTCATCTACCTTAGTGGGCTCTGTAATAGAGACAAAAGCATAGTGCCCACAAAAGTTAGATAAATGTGAAGCTTTTGAGCGTGTGAGAGGACCTGGTGCTTTGATGTCATTGATAATCTTTTCAACTTGCACTTCTTTTGCAATGCGAGGATGAGCTGGTTGTCGTTGAAGAATTTGATCATCATTCTCTTCAGCACCATTTTCTTCAGTATTTTCTTCAGGTGCATTAGCTCGATGTTTTTCATGTTCTGGAATGAATTCTTCAGTAGATTCTTCAGTAGGAAGGACATCCTCAGTAGCCTTGAACTTGATAGTTTCCTCAGGTGCTGGTTCATCTATCACAGTAGGTAGGTGCTCTCTTTGCGAGCCATTAGTTTCATCGAACCGCACATCTACAGTTTCAACAACCTTGTGAAGAATGTTTTTGAAGACTCTGTAGGTGTGTGAGTCCTTTCTGTAACCAAGCATAAAACCTTCATGTGCTTTCGGTGCAAATTTTGAGTTGTGATGAGGATCTCTAATCCAACATTTAGCACTGAAGACTTTGAAATAACTTACATTGGGTTTCTTATCAGTGAGGTGTTCATAAGCAGTCTTCTTGAAGAATTTGTGAAGATATACTCTGTTGATGATGTGGCACGCGGTATCAATTGCCTCAGTCCAGAAACGACAAGGCATTTTGTATTCATCAAGCATTGTGTGAGCCATCTCAGCAAGAGTCCCGTTCTTGCACTCCACGACGCTGTTCTGCTGAGGAGTATAAGGAGCAGATAGCTCATGAGTAATACCAAGTTCATCAAGATAGTCATCGAGAGCAGAATTCTTGAACTCAGTGCCATTGTCACTTCTGATGTGCTCGATCTTCACACCAAAGTTGGTTGAAGCCCTCGAGGAAAATCGTTTAAAGACTTCCTGCACTTCATGTTTGTAAGTAACAAGGTGTACCCATGTATAACGAGAGTAATCATCAACAATAACAAAGCCATATTGAGTTGCTTCATTTGAAACAGCAGAATAATGATTAGGACCGAAGAGATCCATGTGAAGCAATTCAAATGGATGAGTAGTGGTCATGATAGTCTTCGCTGGATGCTTGGCCTTTGTCATCTTCCCAGCTTCACAGGCTCCGCATAGGTGATCCTTGAGGAATTTGACATTCTCAATGCCAATGACATGCTTCTTCTTCGCAAGCGTGTGCAAATTCCTCATGCCCGCATGACCAAGTCATTGATGCCAGAGCTAGCCTTCTGAAGCTTTTGCAAGTAGACACACGGCTGGTTGTGGTCCTGTAGAGAAATCAACAATATACATGTCTCCTCTCCTAAAGCCTTCGAAGACTTTGGAATTGTCAGCTTCCATAACCACAACACAACGGTATTTGCCAAGACAACAACCATATCAAGATCACAAAGCATTGAGACAGACATAAGGTTGTATCCTAAGGACTCGACAGGCATGACTTTGTCCATGTGTCCATCCTTTGTGATCGCAACCTTACCTAGACCCAATACCTGACTTTTGCCTTTGTCAGCAAAGATGATATGCTTTAGATGCGACGAAGATAATGGAGCATCCATGAATAGATTCTTGTCACGAGTCATGTGATTTGTACATCCACTATCGAGGACCCACTCAGTGGCTTTGGGTTGATCATCCTGCAGATGAATTAGTGCAGCTTACAAACTCATATACTTCATCAGTGAAGAATATGACATCAATTCATCAGATCATCAAGCAAAAGAACAAATAAAGCAATATGAGTACGTGAGAAATGAAAGTTCATTTCTTCATGATTAGCCTGCGTCCTATCAGGCACACTTAGGTCTCCAGCAAATTATTCAGACAATTACGTACGTCTGGAGACATGACCCTACAGAAGATATTAGTTCTTTTTCTTCACCACCCACATCTGATGGGGTGGCAAAGAGTTCATCATTCTGCGAGCTCCATACGAGAAGGATGGCATAGAAGCCAGTCCATTTTTTTTCACATAAGAGGGGTTAGAGTAAGCATAAGAGTATGCAGAGAAATTCTTCGAGGACTTATGGACATAATGATTTGAAGAATAATGCACATATCCATAATCCTTAGATCTTCCCTGAGAAACAGACGGGTTAGCACGATGATGTTCATATGAGGACTTTGATCCTTTTGAGGAATATGATCCATGTGAGGAGTTTAGTCCGTATGAGGACTTGAATCCATATGAAGAGTTTAGTCCATATGAGGAATTTGATCTAGGGTTCCTATTCTTCACAGGTGGCGTCATGATGACATTCACCTGAAGATTTTCAAGGCATCTTTTGGGAACCCAGATTTTCTTCATAGGGGAACCGTTCCTGCAGTTAGTGCCAACATATCTAGCAAATACTTCACCATTCTGATTTTTGAACAGTTTATAGCTGGAGTCAAATGACTCATCATCAGAACGAGGAGATTCACATGTCAATCCAGATAAGTTAGATGGATCAACTGGAGGTCCCTTTGCAGCAACCCATATAGTTTTGGGGTACTACTCAGGCTTCCAATATGTACCATCAACATTGAGTTTCCTCTCAAAGGCAATACCCTCTTTCCTAGGGTTCCTGTTGAGGATCTGCTTTTTAAGCACATCACAAAGAGTCTGATGCCCTTTGAGGCTTTTGTACATGCCTGTCATGTACAATTCCTTCAGCCCTGCATCATCCGTGATACTAGCAATGTCCTCAGATGAGGAATTAGTGATAGCAGAGGCATGTGAAGAATTTGAAACATTAGCAACATTTGAACATTCAGGTGAAGAATTAGCAGATTCACGTTCAATGCACTTCAAGCATGGAGGAACAAATTCTTCCTGAGAAGCGCTAATTTGTTGAGCAAGTAATGAATCACGCTCCTTCTGAAGATCTTCATAACTCACTCTTAGCTTCTCAAGGTCTTGCTTTCTTTGAATAAATTCATAAGAAAGCTTCTCATGATCCGATAAGAGAGTGTTATGATGACTTTGAAGATTGTCAAGCTTGGACTGAAGTCTCTGAAGATTTTCAGTCAAAGTTTCAGTGCGATCCATTTCTTCACCCAACATATCATCACTTTTGTCTAGCATGTTTTGAACCTTTTCAAGAGCCCTTTGTTGTTTTACAGCAATCTTAGCAAGTTTAGAATAGCTGGGCTTAAGGTTTTCATCAGATTCATTCTCACTTGATTCAGAGGAGGTATATTTGAGTACCTTGGCACCCTTTGCCATGAAGCAATAGGTGGGAGCGTAGTCATTATCGCCTTCATCAGCCTTGTTGGTGAGGTCATTTTCTTCAGTGTTGAAGATAGACTTGCTGATGAATGCAGTAGCGAGAGCTAGGCTCGCCACTCCAGATTCGGACTCCTTAGATGTCTCCTCTTCCTCATTTTCTTGAGATTTAGCCTCAGAGTCCATTTCCTTGCCAATGAATGCCCTAGCCTTCTTGGAGTTGCTCTTCTTGTGATATGAAGGCTTTGAGGATTTTGATGATGAAGATTTTGTGGATTTCTTCTTTTTCTTCGCATCATCAGAACTGTAATCCTTGTATTTCTTCTTATTTGATTCCTTTTCCCACTGAGGACAATCTTGAATGTAATGTCCAGGTTTCTTGCATTTGTGATAGAGCCTCCTCTTGTAGTCACTGGATGAGGAATCATTGCTCCTTGAGGGTCTTTCAAGGCGACCATGTCTTGAGAGCTTTTGGAACTTCTTCACGAGCAAAGCCAGATCATGGCTTAGTTCTTCAGGATGACCAAGGCTGCTACCAGAGTCTTCATCTTCGGACTCAGATACCGCCTTGGCCTTTAGTGCGCGTGATCTGCCATAGCTCGAACCATAGAGATCTCTTTTTTTAGCAAGTTGGAACTCATGAGTATTTAGCCTCTCGAGAATATCAGCGGGATCAAGTGACTTGTAATCAGCACGTTCTTGTATCATCAATGCCAGAGTGTCAAATGAGGAATCAAGCGATCTCAGAAATTTCTTCACCACCTCATGGTCGGTGATGTCAGTGGCACCAAGTGTTTGAAGCTCATTTGAGATGTCAGTGAGGCGATCGAAGGTTTGTTGAACATTTTCATTGTCGAGTCTTTTGAAGCGATTGAAGAGATTGCGAAGAACATCAACTCGAGAGTCACGCTCTGTTGAGACTCCTTCACTCACTTTGGACAACCTGTCCCAGATAAGCTTCGCTGTCTCCAAAGCACTCACTATGCCATACTGTCCTTTGCTCAGATGGCCACATATGATATTCTTCGCTTGAGAGTCGAGTTGCTTGAATCTCTTTACATCAGCAGCATTCAGAGAAGGTGTGACTGAGGGAACACCATTTTCCACAACATACCAGAGATCGTTATCAATTGCCTCAAGATGCATTCGCATCTTATTCTTCCAGTAGGGGTAGTCCGTCCCATCGAAGGTAGGACACCCAGCACAGACCATGATCATACCTGCGGTCGACATAACTAAACTCCAAGTAGTTAAACCAAAATCACACAGAACAAGGGAGTACCTTGCTCTGATACCAATTGAAAGTGCGTTATATCGACTAGAGGGGGGTGAATAGGCGATTTTTATGAAATTCTTTACTAAGGAATTTGCCGATGAGGAAATTCCTTAGCGAAGAACTACTAGCAGCGGAATAAGTACTCAAAAGTAAACATAACAGAATACAAGCATAGTCATTATGATGAAATGAAGACAGGCACAGAGTACAGGAGCGTAAGCACAGGATAACACGGGATTGAAGACAAACAGACTGAAGAAATTGAACTAAGGAAATTGAGAAAGTCTTCAAACATAGATATGAACAAGCACACAACACAGTTATGAGGAAATGAACGAGTTGAGGGAATAGAACCAGTAAGCTTGGTGAAGACAATGATTTGGTAGACCAGTTCCAACTGCTGTCTCAGTTATACGTCTGGTTGGAGCGGCTGAGTATTTAAACTCGAGGACACACAGTCCTGGACACCCAGTCCTGAACACGCAACTCAGGACACCCATTCCTCACCGTATTCTCCTTGAACTAAGGTCATACAGACCTCATCCAGTCACTCGTGGTAAGTCTTCAGGTGACTTCCAAACCTTCACAAACTTGGTCACTCGGCAATCCACAATTCCTCTTGGATGCTCTAGACCATGACGCCTAACCGTCTGGAAGAAGCACAGTCTTCAAAGGTAACAAGCATCGGATCCACGCAGGATCAATCCCTTCAGTGATGCTCAATCACTTGGGGTTTGTAGGTGTTTGGGTTTTGGGGTTTTCCTCACTTGATGATTTTCGCTCAAAGTCCTCGGAGGATGGGTTGCTCTCAAATGACAAGTGTCAGTTTCTCTCGGAGCAGCCAACCAGCTAGTGGTTGTAGGGGGGCGGCTATTTATAGCCTAGGGAGCAGCCCGACATGATAAGACATAAATGCCCTTCAATGATATGACCGTTAGGTGGATAGATATTTTGGGACAGCTGGCGCATAGCACAGCAACAGTCGGAATTTTGAGTAGCAAAATCCTCAGGGCTATCATGTTCCTCGCTGTGTAGGTAATCCGCACTGGCAAATTCCTAACTCCTCAGTCAGAACAAATTCCTTAGAGACCAGAAGAACTTCGTCTCTGTCACTGAAGAATATGACTGGACTGTATGAGATTTCCAATGGCTTCACTCAAAGGGATTGGTAGGTGTAGGATTTTGAGTTGAGCATCACATGGAAATTTTTCCTTAGTATTTCCTCGACCCCCTTTAACAGTACGGTGTTTCCTATGACTCAAGAGAGAGAAAATGAAACTACAAAAACAAAAGTCTTCATGCTTCATGTTCCTCGAATGAATACCAAGTGTTCACGGTCACACCAATTTCTTCACTTTCAAAGTCTTCAGAAAGTCTTCAAAAATACAAAGTCTTCAGTCGAAGAACTTCATTTTTAGGGGTCGACTTTCTCTATAAATATCAAACTCCTCATAGACTTATACACCTGTGTACACTCACAAACGCATTAGTCCCTTAACCTATAAGTCTTCAATACACCAAAATCACTAAGGGGCACTAGATGCACTTACAACCACACTGTTTTCAGGCGTGTTATCCACGGTTTACTGAAGCACAAGGAGTTCAAATCTACTCTTTCATTTGTGAGGCATATTTTTCTTGTCAAGCTTACGCAGGAAGATGATGTGGCATGCCTCGGCAAACAACTTTATGAGTGGCAAGGCCATAAGGTTATCTTCAAGAAGGTTGACAGGATTGAGCTGTTGTCGGATGTCCTCGATGATGTTCATGGCAAGGTCTGTCTTGTGTCCATCCCAAATTAGATCAGAGCATGAAATAGTTGGCCCAGCTAGTGTTTAAAAGTAGTTTGGATTGTGTCTAATTATCCAATCCTTGCCTATTATCGAGCCCTCTGGGCTAGTACTCTGTTTGGATCCGTCTATGGGAACTACTGCTACTTTTGTGTGCTCGTGAATCATGTGAGAACCGTCGTAATTGTTGTCGAAACAGATGCGTCCTCACTAGTTTTTTCATGTAATATGGCATGGTAAGACATAAGTTGTCACGGTTTATCATACGATCAATGTGTGTTCGATCAAATAGAGTACTTGTTTGAGAATAGTGTGCCGACGTATACATAGGGTACGTAAGGCTGGTTAAGTACTTGTAAACACTGTTGGTGATACCCCACTTGTAAGAAGTTGTACAAAACACGACACATTGGCTCAGCTCGCTTCAACACTAGAAAAGTCAGCTATCGACCAACTAGCAATCAATACTCTGTTGTCTGACATATAAGCAACTACGTCTATTGTTACAGTGTTTCATGCAGTTAACTAAGGCCACAATGTAAATTCCAAACATTTAAATATCAATGATTCATAGAAGATAACAAACATTTACTAGTTCATAGCAAAAGACAAAGTTGTGAGAAGGTTTACAAATCAGGAAAAATCAAGCAAGGCTTCTCTGAGAAAAGGACCTCCCTAGGCAGGCTCTAATTTCCTGGAGTTCACTCTGGTTTTTCTTGTTCACCATCCAGGGTTAGGTTCTCTCATTCCAGAATAACCAATTATAATTGTGTTCTCAGTTGGAATGCTGAACTGAACCATGTAGTGTACTGACCATCTGAACTTCTTGTGCAGTTCCACTAAATTTAAGCACCCCTATTTGCATAAATAAGCAGGCCATAATGCCTCTTGTCTGTGCACCTGTCCCAAAAACCTCCGCGCAGCCGTGCCAGCTAGTCCTCTGTCCATCCTTGATCTAGGAGAAAGTGCATTCCCGACTAGGATGCAGTTGTTTTCGCTTGTCCCTGCACTGCAATCAGGAAGTAAACATATGAATCAACTTCTTTTAGATTGTATTGGTCATTCTACCTAGTTACTACCAATGTAGGAATACCTGGAAGTCGGGAGGTTAGATGACGACAAGTAGGAATAGCCATCTCATTTTGTGTAGTTCTACTAAAACTGAGGTGTGTACTTTTGATTGCACAAATAGAAACGATATGGAGACAGACATCCCTGTTTGCGTAAATATGAAATATGATTATTTAAGCAATGGCAGTTATTTGCAGTGGCATATGATTAACAACAACATCTATTGTGTTATAATTGGCACTACATTGACAGTATGAAAAAGTGCCATTAAGTAAGAAGTAGCATCATATCACATCAACACTGCCACTAGATTAACATGTAGAACAATAGCATTAGTATTACTGTCATGAGAGTAGCACATGGTCAGTAAATGTGTAATCAAATTTGTGTTGTTCCACTAGGATAAAGCAATGTTAGAAGTGTGAGATTTAAGTCTAACTGCAAAAACACAATTTATGGGAAATAAAGCAAGACGGAAGCACTTCATAAAATGGTGGTGTCATTGCTTCAATTTATTGACGACACTAGACTGACAGCAGAATTACATAATAGTGACATTAGGTGGCATTGCTTGGTGCTTCATGTTAGTTTACATTAACGGTAGCGACAAGGGAAAAGGGGCAGCAGGGGCATAAAGTGGCGAGGCAAATGTGGTTGCCGAGAGTGGCAAACATTTAGGCAGGATGTCTGCATTTGCCCCATTTTTTATATCCTCAGCGACATTTTCCTATGTGAGCACAAGAAATCTAGACCTGCTCATTCTCATTTGTGTTGTCCCCCCAACACCCCTCACTTTCTTTCCTTTTTCGACCAAGAGACAGGTCCTCTTCCCCCTACCCTTCACCATCCACCCCGCTTTCTTCGCCTTTTCAACCAAGAGACTGGTTGGGTAGCCAGTATCTAGTACTTTCAATCATTTCCTCTTAGAACCAAGTCCTAGATTCATGCTACAGCCTTCCCACTTTCTTCCCTATTTGAACCAACTATTAGATTCGACTATGTGAACTAGCTTTACCTCTAATAATAGTAAAAGTCTAGGTGGCTTTGGAACAGCCGAAAGAAGTAGAAAAAGATCCACACGCAGCCATGTGGGGAGCTGGGGTAGTAGAGCAAGGCCGATTTCGAAGGAAGATATACTTGAGGGTCATCGGGATGTGACAAAGACGATGTTAGGAGGCCGCATCTTGGCCACAATACCGCAAGGAGGAAGAAGGGTCAGAGGCCCTCCCAAGTCGGCGTTGTCTCGGAGAGAATGGCATGGCCGCCGATCGGGACGCGCGGGCCGCTGTTGATCTCCTCCCTCGTCGCTGATGACAGCGTGAACGATGCACCTACACCCCTGCCCTGGCCGAGGTGGTCTGGCTGGATTTGTGACCAGCAGTGAGCAAAGAGAGAGTGTGGCCACCTATGTCTTGTTTAGATCTGGAGAGCATGAGAGAGTGAAAGAGAGGAACCCTAGTAAAGGAAGCGCTGAGGCTCCTACTTATATATATAGTGGAGTGATTTTGTTATAGAAACTGTTATTAAATTGAATACGCGCAAACCACTATTTTCATTTGAAGTTCAAGTAAAAATAAAACTCGATCAATAACATGCCACCACTTCCAGGTCGCACTATCAAATCACCGCATCCAGGACGCACTATGTACTGTATCATTCACGTGCAGTCCCCGACCCTTCATCAAGTTGAAAACTAGACTAGTCAAAATGTCAATCGGGATGCCTACTTGTAAACAAATGTGTTCCTAGCTTCAAAAAAATACGCTCCTACATGTACCCATGAGTGGGTGTGAGAGAACTAGTGTGTGCGTACACCGCCTCTCTTCGTGAGAGTACAATATACTACGCCCAAAGAATGTTCACCACAAAAGTAATAGTATAAGTGTGTGATTTGTGAGTTAAAATAAAAGGTGCACGACGTCTTTTATTTTTTAGAAGTTCTGAGGGTAGGGTGTGAAGAGCACATATGTGTGGGACGTCTACCTATAGATAGACGGTGGGTGTGAGAGGACTCCGGAGAGTCGTGACTCATGAGGGTGCGTGTGTGCGTGAGAGAGAGGGGGCACATATCAATGCAATGCATGTGTCCATAAATCATATCTGACAAAAGTTCTCCACAAGCCATTTCCTGACGAACACCGAAAGAACCGTTAGATCGGCATCCGATAGTGTTAGTTTTGCCATGGCATTTAATAGAACAGCCACTCCTCCGACACACAAATCTTCGACATGAGTGTTAGCAACTATCGTATGCTCCTCCCTCTGTTCCAAAATGTAGTGCATATAGCTTTATTGAAAATTCGAACCTCGCAAACTTTAACCAAGTTTTCCTATACCAAAATGCACATATAGAATACCCAGTATATATCATTTCATTCATCTTCGAGGGGTAACTATAAAGATGGGGGGTGTACAAAGAAAGATTGTCGTATCACCTGCAACAATTTCAACCATCCTTTGGTGTGGAGGAATATCATAGGAACTCTATATGATATTATTTTTATAGGAATTTTTCCTTTAGAGCCAATTGGTTCATAGGAATAAATTCATATACTCCACATTTCAAAGGAAAATAAACATGATGTGATTTTTATAGCATTAGAGCCACTTGGTTCATATGAATGGATTCCTATACTCCCACAATTTCAAAGGAAAATAAACATTAGCCTAGATTCAATAGAAAAGTTCCTATGATGTGAACCAAATGACATCCCTTTTCCAATCCATCCTCATAGGAATTGAGATACATGTCATCTCTAGATTCAATAGAAAAGTTCCTATGATGTGAACCAAATGACATCTCTTTTCCAATCCCTACTCATAGGAATTGAGATACATGTCATCTCTTTCCCTACAACTTCCATATATACATCTTCTATTCCTAAATAGCTAGTACAACCCACTAACTTTTTTCCTGGACATGCAACTATGGCACATGAACATGTCATGCATGCAAGTCATAAATCACATTGTTTTTGTAGTCTATGCATGCAAGCACCACATCATCAATTCGTGCATGTTACTCACAAGTTATTTCTTGCACTAGATTTTGTATTGACAATATATGTGTTGGTCACTTGCACACATATGTAGTTCACGTTCATATTTTTGTTAGAAATGCCATTCTTTTAACTGTATTTAATTTTTTCTCTTTGTATACATTTTAGTTTTAAGCATACATTCACTTCCCATTAGTTATAGATGTTTATAGAGGAACTTTTATGCATTATTTTGAGTAGCAAATTTCACACAGCCGCTGTTGGGGAACGTTGCATGGAAAACAAAAAATTTCCTACGCTCACCAAGATCGATCTAGGAGATGAACATATACGAGAGGAGAGATTGCATCTACATACCCTTGTAGATCGCTAAGCGGAAGCGTTAAGAAACGCGGTTGATGTAGTCGAACACCTTCGCAATCCAATCACGATCCGTCCACAAACTCCTGATGAAGTGACGAACGGACGGCACCTCCACGTTCAACACACGTACAGCTTGATGACGCCTTCACCTCCTCGATCTAGCGACCAATGGTGAAGTAGTAGCTCGAGTCCTCCGGTAGCACGACAGCGTGGGGGTGGTGGCGATGGAGAAATCTCAGCAGGGCTTTGCCGAGCCTCGCGGAGAAGAAAAAGTTCTTCGCAGCACCGTGGCACGAATGGGTGTGGCTGCCCTCCCTCTACCCCTCTATATATAAGGGAAGGGAGGAGGGGAGGAACCCTAGGGTTTCCCTAGGGTGGGGGCGGCGGCTGAGGGAGTCCTGGACTAAGGGGTCCTCGGGTGTCCGTCCTGTTATCCGATGGGCCGGACTGATGGGCTATGAAGACTGAAGACTATACCCGTGTCCGGATTGGACTCTACTTGGCATGGAAGGCAAGCTAGGCGACCGATTATGAAGATTCCCTCTTATGTAACCGACCTCATGTAACCCTAGATCTCTCCGGTGTCTATGTAAACCGGAGAGCATAGTCTGGATAGGACAGATTCATTACCATATACTCATAGGCTAGACTTCTAGGGTTTAGCCATTACGATCTCGTGGTATATCAACTCTTGTAACACTCATATACATCAAGATCAATCAAGCAGGAAGTAGGGTATTACCTCCATAGAGAGGGCCCGCAGCTGGGTAATCATCGTGTCCCCCATCTCCTGTTACCATCGATCCTAGACGCACAGTTCGGGACCCCCTACCCGACATCCACCGGTTTTGACACCAACATTGGTGCTTTCATTGAGAGTTCCACTGTGATGTCGACGAAAGGTTTGATGGCCCCTTCAATCGTCAGTAATGACGTGGTCCAGGGAGAAATCTTCCTCCCCGGATGTAACATCCCAAATTTTTAATTTGGAATGTTATACACTAGATCATCATTGCATATCATATTTATTGCATTTTGGTTGATCCTAGAAATTTTACGCAACTCAAGGACCCTCGGAGAGAGTTGGGGATTTCGTTATTTTCATATTTGAGTTGTCTCAAATTTTGAAAATAGGATCATTTGATTTTATTTATTTTATCTTCAATTATTTCTATTACAAAAAATATGAGAGAGGGAATAAAATGACTTTCCCAAAATAAAGAAATATTGAGGATTTAATAAAAAAATCAATTAAGATTTTATTTTGGTTTTATTTGCTATTTTATTTGAATTTAGGAAAATGCACGTTTTTCAAAATTGCATTTAGGCCCCAAATAAATGTTCATCCTGTGCGTCTTGATTTTAGAAGCCGGGGAAAATTTACTTCAGGATTTTTGGAGTCCGTTTAGTATTTATTTTGTTTTTTCCGAGCGTAATTATTTTAAAAAAAAGTCCGAACCGACCTTGGGCCGTAACCGGCCAGGACTCCTCCTGGACGGGCCTTTTTATAGCGCCCCGAGGACCCGGCCGAAGCCCAAGCCACCCCACCCGAAAACCCTAACCCTAGCTGGCCCCGCCGCCGCCGCCGCGCCGCGCCGTCGCCCCGCCGCCGCCCGCTGGACCGCCGCCGCCACCGTTCGCCAGAGTCGTCGGAGGTAGTTTTTTTTCGCCTCCGGTTTTTCTCAAAAAACCATTCGGTTTTCCGACGGTTTTGCTCGTTTTTTTAGTTTCAGTTTTTTTAATAGATCGGTTTTCCGGTTTATTTAAATAGCGAGCGTTCGCTCGTTCGTTCGTTTTAATGAATGTTCGTCGTTTTTCTTTTCTCGGATTAAATCCGCGATTTTTCTGATCGCGATTTCTGATCCGATTTTCGTTTTAGTCTAACTTTTCGCTCGTTTATCGGAATCAGGCGATTCAAGCGCCTGGAGTTTCGTCTCGAAACCCTCTTTCGGTTTAACCAACTCAAACAAGTTTTTGCCACTGTAAAAATTGCCCTAGATCCAGAATAGTAAACAAATCCTGTTTCTTTTGCCGTTTGTCTTTCGTTGCTTCGTTCGGTTTGATTCTTTTTGCCAACCGGAGTTCTTAAGTTGAACTTTCTGGTTAGATCTCTTATTTGAGTTTTACCTGTGCATTAGTTGAGTACTTATTGTATGCTTGTTTGTTTGCGATAGAGTACCCGGAGTGCGCCGCTTGCTACTTCGAATCGCTAGGTTCCCCGGATCATAAGCAAGGCAAGTAACACTTCGATCATGCTTTCCAACTACCCAGTTTTATTGGATTAGATCAATCCTCACACATTGCATGATTAGGATCTAATTAAATTGTGGGTTTGGGAAGTAGAGGAGGTAGAACCTATTACCTGTTATTATCAAACCTTTGGGAGTTACTTCTACGTTTGCTTATTATGCCATGCTATGCTAGTAGACGTGGATTGGGTGAGTGTATCCATGACAGATGTGAGATTGTTAATTAATGGTTTATTTAAGGTGGCAACTTAAACACACATCTGGGTGAATTGAGGCACCTGGGTATTCCAGCGATTGCCTGTTTAGGCACTTGGGTAGTCCAGCG
This sequence comes from Triticum urartu, assembly GCF_003073215.2. Taxonomy (NCBI): domain Eukaryota; kingdom Viridiplantae; phylum Streptophyta; class Magnoliopsida; order Poales; family Poaceae; genus Triticum; species Triticum urartu. The sequence goes on along the minus strand of NC_053025.1, from coordinate 441,225,295 downwards.
ATTGCCTCTTTTTCTTTTGGACCGCCACCCAGGCTCAAAGGGATCATGAGATTATTCATGCTAGAAACTTCCATGTGCAGCCACAAGCTATTATGGGCTCTAGCATACTTGATTAAGTTGTGTGAACTCTTACAGTGGTAGACTAGCAGATGTAGGGGAAAGTAGGTGTAACGGTCTACCCGATCGTAAGGTGCTAGCGCTTCTGAAAGACTATGTCTCGGTCATCCGTATCTCAAACACCATGTAGTGCGAGAAACCAAACGGAGGCGATCGAGTCTTGTGGGGAAAAGTGCGCAAACCTCTGCATAGTGTATAAACTAATCATGATTAGCCGTGTCCCCGGTTATGGACATCTTGAGTGTCTAGTACCTGGATTATCATGTGAATCTCAACATGTTACTCTAAAATTTAATTTTTTTGGGTTTTGTTTAATGATGATGCTTAATTGGGATTGAGAATGGTGTCAACCATTCTCAATGTTTAACAACTACCATGATAGTTAAATAAAATTTATTCCTTTGCAGTAGGGAAAAATTGGCTTTACGCAAAACTATAACCATAGAGCTTTCCACCAGCCAAATATGCATATAGAATAGCCTGTTTCATTGCATTACTCTCTATGTGTTACTTTGCCAGCATTTTCCATGTGCTGACCCGTTTTGGGCTGCAACGTTAATGTTGCAGACTTTTCAGACGACGATTTAGGTGTTTTTAGGTCGTGGTTCTATACTCAGTGATGCCGTTGGAGTTGATGGACTCACTTATCTTCCAAGCCTTCCGCTGTTATCGTTATTAGATGGCCTTAAGCCATATTTATTGTAATAAGTTCTCTTTTGAGACACTCGATGTAATAAGTGTGTGATTGCTACTCTGTTATAAATCCTTCAAGTACTGTGTGGTGTCAGCATTACTAATCCAGGGATGACACCTGAGCACAGAGATTGGACCGTTTGAGGTCTGGTCGCTACAAGATGGTATCAGAGCACACGCTGACTGTAGGACATGACGACTAAGCTAAAGACCTAGATCACTACTCACTCTCTTCTCTTTCTGACTTCTCATCTTTTCTACTCTTTTGGGATGGCGGATGCAAGGAACAAGTTGACGCAACCGGATGAAGATACACCCTTTGGACGTCACTTGAAGGAAGTCACTAGATACCTAAACATAGGAGTACCAAGCTTCAACGGAACCTACAATGCCACTTTATCTGAAGAGGAGCGCTGGATGATTCAAGTTCAAGTTCCAAGAAGGACGTTCATGCCAGTCACTGAGCCCATAGAGTTTTCTTTTGATGCACCAACTTGGAGTCTAGGAAAGAGCATGGCAGCTCACATCGCCATGGGACGTATTGGAGAAGTCTACCGAAATGATCTTAAGGATACTATCTACCAGATTTGTGGGTGCCGAGATGAGCACTGGGAGATGATCAGCACCAGGAAGGATAGATCAGTTGCAGCTTTTATCCAGGAGTTAAACCAGCACATTCGACGTCAGGAGAACCAAATGTGCGCCGACATGATAGATCTGAAGAAGGCAAGGACAAAAATCAAAGAACTGGAGGAAGAACTCAAGGCTACACATGAAGATTATGAAGAGGAAATCGAAGTATTAGTGGAGAAGAATGACGATCTGATCAAGAAGATCGGAATATTTATGGGAGGCCCTACACCAGTAGAAGAAGATGAAGAACCCAAGGAGATTCGTCCAGAAGACTACATCATCATCGACGACACCGACTCGGATCCAGATGATAGCGATGATGACTATGTTGATGAAGCTGGAGCGGATATCATGGAGTCTGCAACCGAAGAATATTTTTAGTAGACCACCTCATCAGTAGTAGTAGTCCACCATGTAAATATAGTAGTCCGAGCACTTTTCCGATAGTTAGATCGATTGTATGCCTTTGTTTGATTGATTGAATGAAGTGAATTGTTTGCTTTTTGCCTCATGTGCATATGGGTAGTGTTTTCTCTCTAGACCCCTCTCTATTCTTAAATGTCATCTTTTCTAAACCCTCATATGCCTCCGAGACGTGACCCCGGATTTACCTTCCCACCGGAGCTCACCCAGTTGATCCAGCAGTAGAACACATTGATGTAGTTGTTAGTCCAGAATCAGAATCAGGGGAACAACAACAACAACCCACCACCACCACCACCACCTGTTGATCACTTAGCCCGTTTTCTTAGGCTGAATCCGCCGGTGTTTTCCAGTAGCACCGAGCCGATAGTAGCAGATGAGGCTCCGCAAGACAGCTAGAGAGTTGACCACAGTAGGATGCACGGATGCGGAAAAGGTGAAGTTTGCCGCACATCAGCTTGAAGGACCTGCAGCATCATGGTGGGAGAATTTCACAGCCACTTTCCCTGTCGACACTCTCACATGGGACCAGTTTCAGCAGGCTTTTCAAACTGCCCATGTTTCAGCAGGAGCTATGGCCATAAAGAAGCAAGAGTTTCGCAACTTGCGCCAAGGAGGATGGACAGTTGGCCAGTATGTGGAGGACTTTAGTAAACTAGCACGTTATGCCCCAGATGACGTTGCTACGGATGCAGCTAAGCAGGAGAAGTTTCTAGAAGGACTGAATGATGAGTTGAGCATGCAGTTGATGGTAGCAACCTTCAACAACTACCAGGAGTTGGTAGATCGTGCTCCCATGATCGAAGGGAAGCAACAGCAAATTGAGAATCGCAAGAGGAAGTATGGACAAGGGAAGCACAATTCAGGAGCTCAGCAGAAGCCACGTTTTACCCCTAGACCGGGAGGACATTTTCAGCATACCCATGGAGGAGGTAGCTCGCACAATCACAATGGCACCAAGAATGGTAATGGTAATGGAGGAAGCAACGGCCAGAACCGCACCAACCCATTGACCCCAGCCAAGAGAGACCTGAGCCAAATCACTTGCTTTAAGTGCCAGAAGACTGGACATTATGCCAATGAATGTCCTGAATCCCAGAATGGAAATGGCAATGGAAGCTCTGGGAAGAAGCCGAACCCTTTCAACAGGGGACAGGTGAACCACGTTAACGTGGAGGAGGTTGAAGAGCAGCCGGATGCAGTAATCGGTAAGTTTTTGGTTAAGTCATTTACTGCACTTGTTCTTTTTGATACCGGTGCATCGCATTCATACATATCAAGGGGATTTGTGGATAAGTATAACCTGCCCACCAAAGTTCTTAGAACACCTATGTTAGTAAGCTCACCAGGAGCGGAGTATATGGCTAGCCAAGGATGTTTTCAAGTGCCATTAAGTATAGGTAGGCATGTGTTCCCCTCGGATTTGATAATATTGGAATCACAAGGTTTGGATGTAATTCTGGGTATGGATTGGTTGTCGATATATGGAGGAAACATCGATTGCGCCAGTAAGTCGATCTTGCTTACCACCCCAGAAGGGAGAAGGATCAAGTATGTATCCCGGCATGTGCCAAAGAGGACTCAAGTAAATTGTTTAACAGGAGTTGTGCAGGAGAAAGTACCAGTAGTAAAGGATTTCCCCGATGTATTTCCAGAAGAATTGCCAGGCATGCCACTGGATAGAGATATTGAGTTTTTGATTGAGCTTTTGCCAAGCACAGGGCCAATATCAAAGAGACCATATAGGATGCCTGCAAAGGATTTGGTGGAAATCAAGAAGCAGATTAAGGAGTTACCATATATTCGCCCAAGTTCATCGCCTTGGGGATCACCAGTACTTCTAGTGGAAAAGAATGATGGATCGTTAAGGATGGTTGTTGATTATCGAGGATTGAATGAAGTAACCATCAAGAACAAGTACCCACTACCAATGATCAATGATCTACTTGATCGATTGCAAGGAGCTAAGGTATTTTCCAAGATTGATCTGCGATCAGGATACCACCAGTTGAAGATTCGAGAACAGGATATACCTAAGACGGCTTTTACCACCAGGTATGGACTGTACGAGTATACCGTTATGTCATTTGGTCTTACTAACGCACCTGCATATTTTATGAACATGATGAACAAAGTGTTTATGGAGTTCTTGGATAAGTTCGTCGTAGTGTTCATTGATGATATCCTGGTTTACTCGAAGAATGAAGAGGAGCATAAGGAGCATTTGCATTTGGTTCTTGGAAAGCTCAGAGAACATTAATTATATGCCAAATTTAGCAAATGTGAGTTTTGGTTGAAAGAAGTTGGATTTCTCGGACACGTTACATCCGGAGAAGGTATAGCAGTAGATCCCACTAAAGTTGATACTGTGACCAAGTGGGAAGCACCAACAACAGTTGGAGAGATCCGGAGTTTTCTTGGATTCGCAGGATACTACCGGAGGTTTATTGAGAATTTCTCAAAGATTGCGAAGCCTATGACGGAGTTGTTGAAGAAGGATACCAAGTTCAAATGGACTGAGGAATGTGAGGCTAGTTTCCAGGAGTTGAAGAAACGTTTGGTTACCTCACCAGTGTTGATTTTACCGGATTAGACCAAGGATTATGAGGTGTACTGTGATGCTTCACGTCGAGGACTTGGAGCAGTGCTTATGCAGGAAGGAAGAGTTGTTTCATATGCCTCACGACAGCTTAAGCCTCATGAGTTGAATTATGCTACACATGATTTGGAGTTAGCAGCCGTAGTGCATGCATTGAAGACTTGGAGACATTTTCTGATTGGAAACCATTGCGAGGTGTACACGGATCACAAGAGTTTGAAATATGTTTTCACACCGAAGGAGTTGAACCTCAGACAAAAAAGATGGTTGGAGCTCATCAAGGATTATGATATGAAATTGCATTATCACCCCGGAAAGGCTAACGTAGTAGCTGACGCGTTAAGCCGTAAGAGCCATCTCAACACCCTAATGACAGGAGATTTACCAAGGGAGTTAGCCGAAAATCTTCGAGAGCTACGTTTGGAAATAGTTCCAAGAGGCTATGTAGCAGCATTGGAGATTCAGTCTACTTTGATGAATAAGATCAGAGAAGCTCAAAAGACTGACAAGGAGATTGCTTCTATTAAGGAGAAAATGAGCAAAGGAAAAGCTAAGGGATTTCGTGAGGATGAGCACGATACCTTATGGTTTGAAGACCGTGTCTATGTACTAAATGATTCAGAGATCAGGAAGTTAATTTTACAAGAGGCCCATGATTCTGCGTATTTGATTCACCCAGGAAATACCAAGATGTATTTGGATTTGAAGGATACTTTCTTGTGGACCGGAATGAAGAAGGATATTGCGGAGTATGTAGCAGTTTGTGATGTATGTCAGAGAGTAAAGGTAGAGCATCAGAAGCCAGCCGGATTGCTACAGCCATTGCCGATACCCGAATGGAAGTGGGATAAGTTAGGCATGGATTTTATTACAGGATTGCCCAGAACACGTTCAGGCTATGACTCGATATGGGTTGTAGTCGATCGTTTGACAAATGTAGCTCATTTCATTCCAGTAAAGACTACCTATACCAGTGCAAAGTTGGCCAAGATATATATGACCAGAATCGTTTGTTTGCATGGAGTTCCAAGGAGCATAGTATGAGATAGAGGAACCCAATTTACCTCAAAGTTCTGGAATCAGTTGCATGAAACTTTGGGAACCAGACTGGAGTTTAGCACAGCTTTCCACCCGCAGACGGATAGACTGAGAGAGTCAATCAGATTTTGGAGGATATGCTAAGAGCTTGTGCGCTAGATTACAGATCTAGTTGGGACGAGAATTTGCCGTATGCAGAGTTCTCTTACAACAACAGCTATCAATCCAGTTTGAAGATGTCCCCTTTCGAAGCCTTGTACGGAAGGAGGTGCAGGACCCCATTGTCTTGGGATGAAGTTGGAGACCGCCAGTTGTTTGGACCGGATCTGATAAAGGAGTCTGAACAGAAAGTGAAATTGATTCGCGATAGGCTCAAGGTAGCCCAATCCAGGCAGAAGAGCTATGCAGATTCTAAACGCAAGGAGACAGTTTATGAAGTCGGAGACCGAGTTTATCTTCAAGTATCTCCACTTCGAGGAGTTAAGTGCTTTGGAGTTAAGCAAAAGTTAGCGCCACGTTTTGTAGGCCCATACAAAGTTTTGGAGCGTACGGGAGAAGTAGCCTACAAGTTGGAATTGCCTGAAGGATTGTCGGGAGTTCACGACGTGTTCCATGTATCCCAGTTGAAGAAGTGCCACGTAGAGATGGCTGACATACCGCTGAGAGATACGGTACCACTGGAAGCAATTCAGTTGGACAGTGATTTGACCTATGAGGAGAAACCAGTTAAGATTCTAGAGTATGCCAGTCGAGTCACCCGTAGCAAGGTTATCAAGTTTTGCAAGGTTCAGTGGAGCCACCACACGGAGGATGAAGCCACCTGGGAACGAGAGGAAGATTTGCGGAAGGACCACCCTCACCTATTTTTTAGCCAACCCGAATCTCGAGGGCGAGATTCATCTTAAGGGGGGTAGGCTTGTAACATCCCAAATTTTTAATTTGGAATGTTATACACTAGATCATCATTGCATATCATATTTATTGCATTTTGGTTGATCCTAGAAATTTTACGCAACTCAACAACCCTTGGAGAGAGTTGGGGATTTCGTTATTTTCATATTTGCGTTGTCTCAAATTTTGAAAATAGGATCATTTGATTTTATTTATTTCATCTTCAATTATTTCTATTAAAAAAATATGAGAGAGGGAATAAAATGACTTTCCCAAAATAAATAAATATTGAGGATTTAATAAAAAAATCAATTAAGATTTTATTTTGGTTTTATTTGCTATTTTATTTGAATTTAGGAAAAATGCGCGTTTTTCAAAATTGCATTTAGGCCCGAAATAAATGTTAATCCTGTGCGGCTTGATTTTAGAAGCCGGGGAAAATTTATTTCGTGATTTTTGGAGTCCGTTTAGTATTTCTTTTCTTTTTTCCGAGCGTAATTATTTAAAAAAAAGAGTCCGAACCGACCTTGGGCCGTAACCGGCCAGGATCCTCCTGGCCGGGCCTTTTTATAGTGCCCCGAGGACCCGGCCGAAGCCCAAGCCGCCCCACCCGAAAACCCTAACCCTAGCCGGCCCCGCCGCCGCCGCTGCCGCGCCGCGCCGCCGCCCGCCGGACCGCCGCCGTCGCCGTTTGCCGGAGTGGTCGGAGGTAGTTTTTTTTCGCCTCCGGTTTTTCTCGAAAAACCGTTCAGTTTTCCGACGTTTTTGCTTGTTTTTTTAGTTTTAGTTTTTTTAATAGATCGGGTTTTCCGGTTTATTTAAATAGCGAGCGTTCGCCCGTTCGTTCGTTTTAACAAACGTTCGTCGTTTTTCTTTTCTCAGATTAAATCCGCAATTTTTCTGATCGCGATTTATGATCCGATTTTCATTTTAGTCTAACTTTTCGCTCGTTTATTGGAATCAGGCGATTCAAGCGCCTGGAGTTTTGTCTCGAAACCCTCGTTCCATTTAACCAACTCAAACAAATTTTTGCCACTGTAAAAATTGCCCTGGATCCAGAATATCAAATGAAGCATGTTTCTTTTGCCGTTTGTCTTTCGTTGCTTCGTTCGGTTTGATTCTTTTTGCCAACCGGAGTTCTTAAATTGAACTTTCTGGTTTGATCTCTTATTTGAGTTTTACATGTGCATTAGTTGAGTACTTATTGTATGCTTGTTTGTTTGCGATAGAGTACCCGGAGTGCGCCGCTTGCTACTTCGAATCGCTAGGTTCCCCGGATCATCAGCAAGGCAAGTAACAGTCTGATCATGCTTTCCAACTACCCAGTTTTAATGCATTAGATCAATCCTCACACATTGCATGATTAGGATCTAATTAAATTGTGGGTTTGGGAAGTAGATGAGGTAGAACCTATTACCTGTTATTATCAAACCTTTGGGAGTTACTTCTACGTTTGCTTATTATGCCATGCTATGCTAGTAGACGTGGATTGGGTGAGTGTATCCATGACAGATGTGAGATTGTTAATTAACGGTTTATTTAAGGTGGCAACTTAAACACACATCTGGGTGGATTGAGGCACCTGGGTATTCCAGCGATTGCCTGTTTAGGCACCTGGGTAGTCCAGCGATTGCCTCTTTTTCTTTTGGACCGCCACCCAGGCTCAAAGGGATCATGAGATTATTCATGCTAGAAACTTCCATGTGCAGCCACAAGCTATTATGGGCTCTAGCATACTTGATTAAGTTGTGTGAACTCTTACAGTGGTAGACTAGCAGATGTAGGGGAAAGTAGGTGTAACGGTCTACCCGATCGTAAGGTGCTAGCGCTTCTGAAAGACTATGTCTCGGTCATCCGTATCCCAAACACCATGTAGTGCGAGAAACCAAACGGAGGCGATCGAGTCTTGTGGGGAAAAGTGCGCAAACCTCTGCATAGTGTATAAACTAATCATGATTAGCCGTGTCCCCGGTTATGGACATCTTGAGTGTCTAGTACCTGGATTATCATGTGAATCTCAACATGTTACTCTAAAATTTAATTTTGTTGGGTTTTGTTTAATGATGATGCTTAATTGGGATTGAGAATGGTGCCAACCATTCTCAATGTTTAACAACTACCATGATAGTTAAATAAAATTTATTCCTTTGCAGTAGGGAAAAATTGGCTTTACGCAAAACTATAACCATAGAGCTTTCCACCAGCCAAATATGCATATAGAATAGCCTGTTTCATTACATTACTCTCTATGTGTTACTTTGCCAGCATATTCCATGTGCTGACCCGTTTCGGGCTGCAACGTTAATGTTGCAGACTTTTCAGACAACGATTTAGGTGTTTTTAGGTCATGGTTCTATACTCAGTGATGCCGTTGGAGTTGATGGACTCACTTATCTTCCAAGCCTTCCGCTGTTATCGTTATTAGATGGCCTTAAGCCATATTTATTGTAATAAGTTCTCTTTTGAGACACTCGATGTAATAAGTGTGTGATTGCTACTCTGTTATAAATCCTTCAAGTATTGTGTGGTGTCAGCATTACTGATCCAGGGATGACACCTAAGCACAGAGATTGGACCGTTTGAGGTCTGGTCGCTACACCGGACAGATCTTTGTACGGGCCAACTCGCTCGTCCATCTAGAGCAGATCGATAGCTACGCCCCTGGCCATCAGGTCAGATTCGAAAGCCTGAACTACGTCGTGGACATTCGTGGAGACTTGATCTTCGACGGTTTCGAGACCACGGCAACCACTCCCCTTCGCCCCGATGAACATGACTCAAACCTGTCATCGGGCCGCATCCAGGAGATAGCTCCTGTAACCACTCTGGCCTTAGATCCGGAGCATACCAAGTCATCCGAAGATGGGAAATTCAACCCCATCGCGGGGGCTACCAATTCGGCGGCATTGGAGCCGCATGCAGATTCCACTTCGTACGATACTTGCATCAATGGAACCCCGGACTTGTTTCCGGTATCGAGTTCTGAACCCTACGAGCCCGCAGATACCGAACTCGATTGACTATCGATCTCCAAGTTCAGCGCCGCGGATATTTTCCGATACTCGCCCTTGGGCGGCCTACTAATCTCGCTCAAAAACCTATCCCTGGCAGACGGTTCATCACTGAACTATGTTCGGTTCGACCTTACGGCGGATGATGGAGAATTTTGCTTACCATCCGCCACCCACTTCATAGCCACCGTCGATGACCCAACCAACACGCCTGACCCCCGCTCCGAAGACATCACCGGTCTGGACGACGATGAAGGGCAAAGCTAGAGCTTACTATCCGCTAGACACGGGGCGACAACTTCCTGGTATGACGTGTGCATGGTAGACACACCCAACGACGATCTTGATGATGACAAGGAGGATCCATTCGAGGATAAGCCTCCTGGTACACAGTCCGAACACCGGCGCCCCCGACGCCACCCTCAGCCACATCACTCAAGAGAAAATAATACTAGTATTGGAGGTGATAATACTCCGGATAACGAAGACCCTGTTGAGACAGGATACGAACAGGAGGACCAGGAAAGCAGGCAGGATAGGCCTGATGAATAGGCCACATACGGAGGCTCGGAGGATAGTAATATCTTCCACTTTTCGAGAAAGAAGAGAGCCTCGGCAACGAGGAATTCATCGTGCCCGAGGAACCTCTAGAACAGGAGCGCTTTAAACGCCGGCTCATAGTCACTGCAAGGAGCCTAAGGAGGAAGCAGTTGCAGCTCGGAGTGAGCCAAGATTTGCTCAACGATAGATGGACCGAGGTCCTGGCCGCCGAAGAATACGGCCTTAGCGTCCCAGACAAAATTCACCACAACAGGAGGTGGCTCCCTCAATACGATGGCTAGGCTTTGGAGCCCACATCACCATCGACTAAGCCGGTAGGCCGACCACCGTTCGGTCCGGACAAAGCAGCAGCCCCAGCAGAGCACCATTCCAACCCATCCGGCCATCCAAGCAAGAATAAAGAAGCTCGGGGGAACACTCGCGACATCCAACAAGACCCGGAGGGTAGAACAGGACACACAAAATCGATACACAGATCGCGGAGACATGCCCCGGCCAGTAATAACGGTTATATATTCGGACACAACAGACCCGAGCACGCTCGGTCTGAAAATCGTAAGCGGAGTCCGCCAGAGGTGCTTCACAGTGTGGCCCAACATAGAGGAGCCGCACACCCTCTTTGCTTCACCAACGAGGTAATGGAGCATGAATTTCCAGACGGGTTTAAACCCATTAACATCGAATCATACGATGGAACAACAGATCCCGCGGTATGGATTGAGGACTTCCTCCTCCATATCCACTTGGCTCGCGGAGACGATCTTCATGCCATTAAATACCTACCTCTCAAGCTTAAGGGGCCAGCACGGTACTGGCTAAACAGTTTGCCAGAAAATTCTATTGGCAGCTGGGGAGATCTGGAAGACGCCTTTCGTGACAACTTCCAAGGAACATATGTCCGGCCACCAGATGTCGATGACTTAAGTCATATTGTCCAATAGCCCGGCGAGTCAGCTAGGGAACTCTGGACAAATTATCGACTGTCCGGATGCGGAAGCCCTAGCGGCCTTCAAACATAGCGTCCGAGATGAATGGCTAGCACGTCACCTCGGCCAGGAAGGACCTAAATCCATGACAGCCCTTACCGCTCTAATGACTCGCTTTTGTGCAGGAGAAGACAACTGGCTCGCTCGTAAAAGCAACAATGCCAGCGACCTGGGCACTTCTGAAATCCGAGATGGCAACAGCAAGCCACGACTCAACGAGCATAACAGTCACAACAATAATGAAAGGTTGCGTTACACAGCGGTCAACACCAGATTTCACAATCCGAAACCCGGTCAACGGAAGAAGCCATTTAAGGCTAAACAGGACGGACCATCCGCCCTTGACAGGATATTGTACCGACCCTGTCAGATTCACGACCACCCTGATAAGCCAGCTAATCATACCAACAGAAACTATTGGGTCTTCAAGCAGGCAGGCAAGCTTAATGCCGAACACAAAGGGAGAAGGCCACCAAGCGACAAAGACGACGGCAAGGCTCGCCAGCCGAACACCGGGGGCCAGAAGCAGTTTCCCTCCGATGTTCGACCACTACCAGAGCGGAAATAGCAGTTCGGCTTCTGTCACCCACCCACTATGATGGCAGGATTTACACCACGCATACATCACTACGCGCTCAAGATACCATGGGCATCGACAGAAGAACAATACAGACAACCCTGCAAGCATTCTCGTAACGTTTTTTATCCATTTTTCTTTATTATAAACAGGTGACCGACGGGACTTCATATACAACGGCCTCCATCGGAGTTCGGATCCGCACACTCACCTAAGGGGCCACTTCCGTTAAGAACCCTCCTCCCTGAGGACGGGCGGCGCAGACGTGCGACAGGAGGTCCAAAACAGCTATTTGTAGACCGCACTCTTTATTTTGAGCCTATACTATGCCTTTTTCCTCCGTTCCCGACCCCGAGCATGTCAAATAGCCGGGTTGTGGTTTTTCTCTTCTTTATATATATATGTATATATGAATTTATCATTGGCTTGTTGCTCCACTTCCAGTAAACTTCATCCGAACTAATCGTCTATACTCTTTTTAAATTGAGCATGACTGTAACGGCGGTGTTACAAGATGCACCTCAGCATAACCTGCCAGGGGCTCAGTATGGGAACAAATGAGTCGCCAATAAAAGTCCGAACAGCTCTATAGCGTACTTTATTGTCGCAAGTTTGGCCTTATATGCATCAGCTCCAAATCATTGTCTTTGGTCAACAGTTGGGTTGCCCGGCTCCCGTGCTTGCTACCCTACATTCCGCTCTATAGGCTAGGGTAGTAAAGGGAGAACTACTGCGATTGTGCCCTGGCTTTGACCGGATGAGCACCTTAGTAGAGAAATCCGAAAACTGACCGTCATGATGCGGCGAGAGTTGGTCAACCACTTGACGACTTATTCGGATCTTTAGCGATTCTCCGTGTCACATGAAGGATCTTTTTTAGATCAAAACATGTAAGGCACAATTTTACGATACGCCGCATACATACCAAGGGCTATGTCGTAGCCCCACCATAAAACTCCTATGGCTAAGTGAAAGTGTTAACGCCCTATAGTCCGATTGCCTGGTTCGCCGCATTATCACCTCCTTTATGGACCAAGACGTTGGATAAAGAGTGATTCAATGCTTTTTTGAACACCCCCGTATTTCCTACGAGGGGGCTGAAGGCGACGACTGGAAAACTTTCAAATTATATTAAAACGGCCGCACAGGAGGAATACAAGCTTTCAAAAAATACAGATTAGCTATAAAGTTGTCTGTTATGACCCTTGTACACATCACTCGAATATTATGTCTTTCGAGCACTGACCCTCTATCAAGCGGGCGGCCTCTAGGACGTCTCCAAAATATTGCTCCGGTTCCGGTCGGTCCTTGCCTTTGGGTGGACTCTTCGTCGCAATATTGATGGCCATCGTCTTCCCCCAGAATGTCTTGACTCGGGCGAAGGCCATCCGTGCACCTTCAATATACGTCGATCGCTTCACGGCGTCGATACGTGGCACTGCATCAGCAAGCCGCTGCACCAGGCCGAAGTAACTACTCGGAACAGGTTCAGTCGGCCACAAATGGACTACGGCGTTCTTCATGGCAGCGCCGGATATCCTATGTAGCTCGGCCCACTGGGACATCTGTTCATTCAGCAATAGAGGGCGCTTCAACGCGCCGAATTGCGACCAGAAAAGCTTCTCCGTTGCACACCCCTCTTGCGCCTGATAAGACTACGCCGCATCGGAAGAACTCTTCAGCAAGTCTAAAAAATTGTCCGGAGAACTCCATACTTGGTTAAGCTGAGCATAGTTCGGATCGCCGAACTTAGCGTGTAGCAAAAAGGGTTTGCCAGCCACAATCTCCCCAGCTTGCCGAATCTCCTCACGGGCTGCTCTGGAATCAGACCGCGCCTCTTTGGCCTCTCGTAAGGCCTTGTCAAGATCAATCGTTTTGGCTTCATTCTCCTTCTCAAGAAGTGTACAGCGGCTAGCCGCATTCTCTAACTCGCGCACCATGGTTGACATCTTCTCCTTGTCTTGGCGCCACACGGCTTGCTTGGCCTTCAACTCAGCCGATGCCTTTTCGGCCGCCGCATCACTAAACCGGGCCTGCTCCTTAACCTGGGCCAGCTCCGCCCGAAGAGCCTCCACAGCGGCGGCACCATCTGCATTCATGCACATTTCATATAAAGCTCTTTCTCAGAGTCAGGCTTCAATTACAAGCACATGGGTGTAATGAATACTCGAAATATATACCTTGCGAGTCATCAAGACGCCTGTTGATCAAAGCGATGTCATGCTCCGCAATATCCAGCTTTCGCTGTAGCTCGGTTACCTTCGAATTCCAGGCAGTGGCAGGAGGGGAGACAGCCTATATTCCAAGTTAAACCAAGGTTAGCACCTGAAGATCTCTTTTCGATCCTCCGATCACTTCCTTTGAAGGCGATCCGAGTCTCAGGGGCTACTGCATGCACAACAGGTGCATTCTGTCAACATTACTCCATTGACAAAATTACATCACAAACCTTAAAACCCCTTAGAAGGCTCATGAAGGCCTCATTCAACCCGCTCTTCACGGAGAGAACCTTTTCGGCCACTGTAGCCATTAAGGCACGGTGCTCCTCTAAAACGGACGCCTGTCGTAGCATGTCCGTCAGTGTCTCCGGCACTCCTGGGTCTTTGGACGCCGTTGCTGGAGCACGACATTCCTTTAAAGGAATCTGCCTACCTGCCTCCAGAATCATCTCCGGTTGCAAGCCGCACAGTTCGGGGCCGCCATTCTTGACCCCCAAACCCAGAGTGACAAGAGGCACTGCTACCTCTTGAGCACTTGCGTTGGTTTTCCCTTGAAGAGGAAAGGGTAATGCAGTAGAGTAGCGTAAGTATTTCCCTCAGTTTTTGAGAACCAAGGTATCAATCCAGTAGGAGGCCACGCACGAGTCCCTCGCACCTACACAAACAAATGAATCATCGCAACCAACGTGATAAGGGGTTGTTAATCCCTACACGGTCACTTACGAGAGTGAGATCTGATAGATATGATAAGACAATATTTTTAGTATTTTTATGATAAAGAGAAATAAAAGATGCAAAGTAAAATAAAAGGCAAAGAAAATAACTAAGTATTAGAAGATTAATATGATGGAAGATAGACCCGGGGGTGATACGTCTCCAACGTATCTATAATTTTTGATTGTTCAATGCTATTATATTATCTGTTTTGGATGTTTATGGGCTTTATTATACACTTTTATATTATTTTTGGTACTAACTTACTAACCCAGAGCCCGGTGCCAATTTTTGTTTTTTTCCTTGTTTTAGAGTATTGCATAAAAGGAAAATCAAATGGAGTCCAATTGACCTGAAACTTCATGGAACTTATTTTTGGACCAGAAGAAGCCCACGGAGTATCGGAGTTGGACCAGGAGAGTCTTGGGCTGCCCACGAGGGTGGGGGGGCATGCCCACCCCCTGGGCATGCCCCCTGCCTTGTGGACAGCCCAGAGGTCCACCGATGTACTTCTTCCTCCCATATATACCCATATACCCTAAAAACTTTGGGGAGCACAATAGATCGGGAGTTCCGCCGCCAGAAGCCTCCGTAGCCACCAAAAACCAATCTAGACCCCTTCTGGCACCCTGTCGGGGGGGGGGGGGCAATCCCTCTCCGGTGGCCATCTTCATCATCCCGGTGCTCTCCATGACGAGGAGGGAGTAGTTCTCCCTCGGGGCTGAGGGTATGTACCAGTACCTATGTGTTTGATCTCTCTCTCTCTCTCTCTCGTGTTCTTGAGGTGGTACGATCTTGATGTATCACGAGCTTTGCTATTATAGTTGGATCTTATGATGTTTCTCCCCCTCTACTCTCTTGTAATGGATTGAGTTTTCCCTTTGAAGTTATCTTATCGGATTGAGTCTTTAAGGATTTGAGAACACTTGATGTATGTCTTGCGTGGGATAACTGTGGTGACAATGGGTTATTCTATTGATTCACTTGATGTATGTTTTGGTGATCAACTTGCAGGTTCCGCCCATGAACCTATGCATAGGGGTTGGCACACGTTTTCGTCTTGACTCTCCGGTAGAAATTTTGGGGCACTCTTTGAGGTTCTATATGTTGGTTGAATAGATGAATCTGAGATTGTGTGATGCATATCGTATAATCATACCCACGGATACTTGAGGTGGCATTGGAGTATCTAGGTGACATTAGGGTTTTTGTTGATTTGTGTATTAAGGTGTTATTCTAGTACGAACTCTAGGGCTGTTTGTGACACTTATAGGAATAGCCCAATGGATTGATTGGAAAGAATAACTTTGAGGTGGTTTCGTACCCTACCATAATCTCTTCGTTTGTTCTCCGCTATTAGTGACTTTGGAGTGACTCTTTGTTTCATGTTGAGGGATAGTTATGTGATCCAATTATGTTATTATTGTTGAGAGAACTTGCACTAGTGAAAGTATGAACCCTAGGCCTTGTTTCCTAGCATTGCAATACCGTTTACGCTCACTTTTATCATTAGTTACCTTGCTGTTTTTATAATTTCAGATTACAAAAACCTTTATCTACCATCCATATACCACTTGTATCACCATCTCTTCGCCGAACTAGTGCACCTATACAATTTACCATTGTATTGGGTGTGTTGGGGACACAAGAGACTCTTTGTTATTTGGTTGCGGGGTTGCTTGAGACAGACCATCTTCATCCTACGCCTCCTACGGATTGATAAACCTTATGTCATCCACTTGAGGGAAATTTGCTACTGTCCTACAAAACTCTGCACTTGGAGGCCCAACAACGTCTACAAGAAGAAGGTTGTGTAGTGGACATCAGGGGGCCATAGGTTTCACTAGTGGCTTTTCTCAAGAGCATAAGTATTCACGGTGGGTAAACAAATTACTGTTGAGCAATTGACAGAATTGAGCATAGTTATGAGAATATCTAGGTATGATCATGTATATAGGCATCACGTCCGAGACAAGTAGACCGACTCCTGCCTACATCTACTACTATTACTCCACACATCGACCGCTATCCAGCATGCATCTAGAGTATTAAGTTCATAAGAACAGAGTAACGCTTTAAGCAAGATGACATGATGTAGAGGGATAAACTCATGCAATATGAAATAAGCCCCATCTTGTTATCCTCGATGGCAACAATACAATACGTGCCTTACTGCCCCTACTTTCACTTGGAAAGGACATCGCAAGATTGAACCCAAAGCTAAGCACTTCTCCCATTGCAAGAAAGATCAATCTAGTAGGCCAAACCAAACTGATAATTCGAAGAGACTTGCAAAGATAACCAATCATACATAAAAGAATTCAGAGAAGATTCAAATATTTCTCATAGATAAACTTGATCATAAACCCACAATTCATCGGTCTCAACAAACACACCGCAAAAGAAGATTACATCGAATAGATCTCCACAAGAGAGGGGGAGAACTTTCTATTGAGATCCAAAAAGATAGAAGAAGCCATCTAGCTAATAACTATGGACCCGTAGGTCTGAGGTAAACTACTCACACTTCATCGGAGGGGCTATGGTGTTGATGTAGAAGCCCTCCGTGATCGATGCCCCCTCCGACGATGCTCCAGAATAGGGGGGGTAGGCGCTCCCCCTACCTCGTGGCTTCCTAGTTGATGTCTTGACGTAGGGTCCAAGTCCTCTGGATCATATTCGTTCCAAAAATCATGTTCCCGAAGGTTTCATTCTATTTGGATTCCATTTGATATCATTTTTCTGCGAAACCCTAAAATAGGCAAAAAACAACAATTCTGGATTGGGCCTCCGGTTAATAGGTTAGTCCCAAAAATAATATAAAAGTGTATAATAAAGCCCAATAATGTCCAAAACAGAATATAATATAGCATGGAACAATCAAAAATTATAGATACGTTGGAGACGTATCAAGCATCCCCAAGCTTAATTCGTGCTCGTCCTCGAGTAGGTAAATGATAAAAACAGAATTTTTGATGTGGAATTCTACTTGGCATAATTTCAATGTAATTCTCTTAATTGTGGTATGAATATTCAGATCCGAAAGATTCAAGACAAAAGTTTAATATTGATATAGAAATAATAATACTTCATGCATACTAACTAAGCAATTATGTCTCTTCAAAATAACATGGCCAAAGAAAGTTATCCCTACAAAATCATATAGTCTGGCTATGCTCCATCTTCATCACACAAAGTATTCAAATCATGCACAACCCCGATGACAAGCCAAGCAATTGTTTCGTACTTTTAATGTTCTCAAACTTTTTCAATCTTCACGCAATACATGAGCGTGAGCCATGGACATAGCACTATAGGTGGAATAGAATGGTGGTTGTGGAGAAGACAAAAAGGGAGAAGATAGTCTCACATCAACTAGGCGTATCAACGGGCTATGGAGATGCCCATCAATAGATATCAATGTGAGTGAGTAGGGATTGCCATGCAACGGATGCACTAGAGCTATAAGTATATGAAAGTTCAACAAAAAGAAACTAAGTGGGTGTGCATCCAACTTTCTTTCTCTCGAATACCTAGGGCATTTTGAGGAAGCCCATCATTGGAATATACAAGCCAAGTTCTATAATGAAAAATTCCCACTAGTATATGAAAGTGATAACATAGGAGACTCTCTATTATGAAGATCAAGGTGCTACTTTGAAGCACAAGTGTGGAAAAAGGATAGTAGTATTACCCCTTTTTATTTATTTATTATTATTTTTTTGGCCTTCTTTTTTTTGGCCTTTCTTTTTTTGTTGGGACAATACTCTATGAATGATGATCATCACACTTCTATTTATTTACAACTCAATGATTACAACTTGATACTAGAACAAAGTATGACTTTATATGAATGCCTCCGGCTGTGTACCGGGATAGCAATGATGCATGAGTGAATTATATGAAAGAATTATGAATGGTGGCTTTGCCACAACTAAAATGTCAACTACATGATCATGCAAAGCAATATGACAGTGATGGAGCGTGTCATAGTAAACGGAACGGTGGAAAGTTGCATGGCAATATATCTCGGAAAGGCTATGGGAATGCCATGATAGGTAGGTATGGTGGCTGTTTTGAGGAAGGTATATGGTGGGTGTATGATACTGGCGAAAGGTGCGCCGCATTAGAGAGGCTAGCAATGGTGGAAGGGTGAGAGTGCGTATAATCCATGGACTCAACATTAGTCATAAAGAACTCACATACTTATTGCAAAAATCTATTAGTTATCGAAGCAAAGTACTACGCGCATGCTCCTAGGGGGATAGATTGGTAGGAAAAGACCATCGCTCATACCCGACCGCCACTCATAAGGAGGACAATCAATAAATACATCATGCTCCGACTTCTTAACATAATGGTTCACCATACGTGCATGTTACGGGAATCACAAACTTCAACACAAGCATTTCTCAAATTCACAACTACTCAACTAGCACGACTGTAATATCACCATGTCCATATCTCAAAGCAATTATCAAGTTTCAAACTTCTCATAGTATTCAACACACTCATAAGAAAATTTTATTATTAATCTTGAATGCCTAAAATAATTAAAGCAAATTACCATGCTATTTTGTAGGACTCTCAAAATAATCTAAGTGAAGCATGAGAGAACAATGGTTTCTATAAAACAAATCTACCACCGAGCTCTAAAAGATATAAGTGAAGTATTAGAGCAAAAACTATATAACTCAAAAGATATAAGTGAAGCACATAGAGTATTCTAATAATTTCCGAATCATGTGTGTCTCTCTCAAAAATGCGTGTGCAGCAAGGATGATTGTGGAAAACAAACATATAAAGGCTCAAATAATACAAGACACTCCAAGCAAAACACATATCATGTGGTAAATAAAAATATAGCTCCAAGTAAAGTTACTGATAGAAGTAGACGAAATTGGCGATGCCTTCCGGGGCATTCCCAAGATTTAGCTTTTAGGTGTCCTTAGATTATCTTGGGGTGCCATGGGAATCCCCAAGCTTAGGCCCTTTCCACTCCTTGTTCCATAATCTATCAAATCTTTACCCAAAACATGAAAACTTCACAACACAAAACTTAAAGTAGAAAATCTCGTGAGCTCCATTAGCGAAAGAAAACAAAACACCACTTCAAGGTACTGTAATGAACTCATTATTTATTTATATTGGTGTTAAAACTACTGTATTCCAACTTCTCTATGGTTTATAAACTATATTACTAGTCATAGATTCATCAAAATAAGCAAACAACACACGAAAAACAGAATCTGTCAAAAACAGAACAGTCTGTAGTAATCTGTAGCTAACGCAAGATCTGGAACCCCAAAAATTATAAAATAAATTTCTGGACGTGAGAAATTTATCTATTAATCATCTGAAAAAATAATTAACTAAATATCACTTTCCAAATAAAAATGGCATCAGTTCTCGTGAGCGCTAGAGTTTCTGTTTTTTACAGCAAGATTAAAAAGACTTTCCCCAAGTCTTCCCAACGGTTCTACTTGGCACAAACACTAATTAAACACAAAAAACACCACCAAAACATAGGCTAGATAAATTATTTATTACTAAACAGGAGCAAAAAGCAAGGGATGAAAATAAAATTGGGTTGCCTCCCAACAAGCGTTATCGTTTAACGCCCCTAGCTAGGCATAAAAACAAGGATAGATCTTGGTATTGCCATCTTTGGAAGGCAATCCATAAGTGGCTCTCATAATAGATTCATAAGGTAATTTAATTTTCTTTATAGGGAAGTGTTCCATGCCTTTCCTTAACGGAAATTGGAATCTAATATTCCCTTCCTTCATATCAATAATTGCACCAATCGTTCTAAGGAAAGGTCTACCAAGAATAATGGGACATGAAGGATTGTAATCTATGTCAAGAACAATAAAATCTACGGTCACATAATTCCTATTTGTAATAATAAGAATATCATTAATTCTTTCCATAGGTTTCTTGATGGTGGAATCCGCAAGGTGCAAGTTTAAAGAGCAATCATCAAAATCACGGAAACCTAACAAATCACACAGTCTTTGGAATCATGGAAACACTAGCACCCAAACCACACAAAGCAGAGCATTC
Organism: Triticum urartu; assembly: GCF_003073215.2. Taxonomy (NCBI): domain Eukaryota; kingdom Viridiplantae; phylum Streptophyta; class Magnoliopsida; order Poales; family Poaceae; genus Triticum; species Triticum urartu. The sequence continues at coordinate 441,204,767 of NC_053025.1, read as the reverse complement.
ATGATCTTTAATTTTAATTTTAATAGTAGGTTCCCACTCATCATAAAGTTTTCTAGGGATAGAAACTGCCAACTCAAGTTTTTCTTCATAAGATTGCATCAAAGCATCAACAATATGTTTAGTAAAAGCTTTATTTTGACTATAAGCATGAGGAGAATTTAGCACGGATTGCAACAAGGAAATACAATATATCAAAGAGCAATTATCATAATTAAATTCCTTGAAATCCAAAATAGTGGGTTCATTAATATTTAAAGTTTTGATTTCTTCAATCCCACTTTTAACAATTTTAGCATCAAGATCTAAAGACTCTGAATTCTTGGAACGCCGTCTAGGTAAAGGTGGATCATATTCAGTCCCATCATTATCAAGATTCATATTGCAAAACAAAGAGTTAATAGGGGATGCATCAATAACTTTTAGATCTTGATCTTTATCTTCCAGAAAATTTTCCGGGTTAGCGGCCATCTTATTAACTAAAGTGGCCTTCTTATCCGAAACTTCAGCTATTAACTTTTCAAGATAAGCAATCTGAGATTTCAAACCATCAAATTATTTAGACATATCATCGAGCTCTTTATTCATATAACCCATAAAACCTTTTTGTTCTTTAAGCTCACTTCTAAAGAAGCTATTATGCTCAAATTGTAAAACCATAAAACTCCTGACATTGCTTTCGATCTCTTCTAACCTTTTAAGGTGAAGATCACCAAATCTAGGTAAAGCCATCATGACAAGCAAGCAATCCAACACGGAAGCAAACAAGAAACGGGTAAAAAGAGGTGAATAGAGAAAGAGAGGGAGGACGGAGAGAGAGAGAGAGAGGGCGAATAAAACAACAAGGGTGAAGTGGGGGAGAGGAAAACGAGAGGCAAATGGAAAATAATGTAATGCGGGAGATAAGGGTTTGTGATGGGTACTTCGTATGTTGACTTTTGCGTAGACCTCCCCGGCAACGGTGCCAGAAATCCTTCTTGCTACCTCTTGAGCACTTGCGTTGGTTTTCCCTTGAAGAGGAAAGGGTGATGCAGCAGAGTAGCGTAAGTATTTCCCTCAGTTTTTGAGAACCAAGGTATCAATCCAGTAGGAGGCCACACACGAGTCCCTCGCACCTACATAAACAAATAAATCCTCGCAACCAACGCGATAAGGGGTTGTCAATCCCTACACCGTCACTTACGAGAGTGAGATCTGATAGATATGATAAGATAATATTTTTGGTATTTTTATGATAAAGAGAAATAAAAGATGCAAAGTAAAATAAAAGGCAAAAAAAATAACTAAGTATTAGAAGATTAATATGATGGAAGATAGACCTGGGGGCCATAGGTTTCACTAGTGGCTTCTCTCAAGAGCATAAGTATTCATGGCGGGTAAACAAATTACTGTTGAGCAATTGACGGAATTGAGCATAGTTATGAGAATATCTAGGTATGATCATGTATATAGGCATCACGTCCAAGACAAGTAGACCGACTCCTGCCTGCATCAACTACTATTACTCCACACATCGACCGCTATCCAGCATGCATCTAGAGTATTAAGCTCATAAGAACAGAGTAACGCTTTAAGCAAGATGACATGATGTAGAGGGATAAACTCATGCAATATGATATAAACCCCATCTTGTTATCCTCGATGGCAACAATACAATACGTGCCTTGCTGCCCCTACTGTCACTGGGAAAGGACACCGCAAGATATAACCCAAAGCTAAGCACTTCTCCCATTGCAAGAAAGATCAATCTAGTAGGCCAAACCAATCTGATAATTCTAAGAGACTTGCAAAGATAACCAATCATACATAAAAGAATTCAGAGAATATTCAAATATTGCTCATAGATAAACTTGATCATAAACCCACAATTCATCTGTCTCAACAAACACACCGCAAAAGAAGATTACATCGAATAGATCTCCACAAGAGAGGGGAGAACTTTGTATTGAGATCCAAAAAGAGAGAAGAAGCCATCTAGCTAATAACTATGGACCCATAAGTCTGAGGTAAACTACTCACACTTCATCGGAGGGGCTATGGTGTTGATGTAGAAGCCCTCCGTAATCGATGCCCCTCCAGCAGAGCTCCGGAACATGCCCCAATATGGGATCTCATGGATACAGAAAGTTACGGTGGTGGAATTAGGGTTTTGGCTCCGTATCTGATAGTTTGGGGGTACGTAGGTATATATAGGAGGAATGAGTACGGTGGTGGAGAAACAGGGGGGCCACGAGGGTGGAGGGCGCGCCTGGGGGGGGGGGGTAGGCGCGCCCCCTACCTCGTGGCCTCCTGGCTGATGTCTTTACATAGGGTCCAAGTCCTCTGGATCTTGTTCGTTCCAAAAATCACGTTCCCGAAGTTTCATTCCGTTTGGACTCCGTTTGATATTCTTTTTCTGCAAAACCCTAAAATAGGCAAAAAAACAGCAATTCTGGGCTGGGCCTCCGGTTAATAGGTTAGTCGCAAAAATAATATGAAAGTGTATAATAAAGCCCAATAATGTCCAAAACAGAATATAATATAGCATGGAACAATCAAAAATTATAGATACGTTGGAGACGTATCAGGCACCACCTTCTGGTAACTCCTTCCTCGTTTCCTGTGCTACTTGCCGGACGGGAGGGGCCCTCTGGGATGACACCTCAAGATCATCCGCCCTATTGGGCGAGGAGGCCGGAGAAGGCGTGTCACTCTCCATCATCTCTGGAAGAAGGTCTGTAGGATCGAAAGTATGTCTAGAGGGGGGGTGATTAGACTACTTGACCAAATAAAAATCTAGCCTTTTCCCAATTTTAGTTCTTGGCAGATTTTAGTTATCTTAGCACAAGTCAAGCAATCTCCACACAATTCAAGCAAGCATGCAAAAGAGTATATGAGCAGCGGAAAGTAAAGCATGCAACTTGCAAGAATTTAAAGGGAAGGGTTTGGAGGATTCAAACGCAATTGGAGACACAGATGTTTTTGTCGTGGTTCCGATAGGTGGTGCTATCGTACATCCACGTTGATGGAGACTTCAACCCACGGAGGGTAACGGTTGCGTGAGTCCACGGAGGGCTCCACCCACGAAGGGTCCACGAAGAAGCAACCTTGTCTATTCCATCACGGCCGTCGCCCACGAAGGACTTGCCTCACTAGCGGTAGATCTTCACGAAGTAGGCGATCTCCTTGCCCTTACAAACTCCTTGGTTCAACTCCACAATCTTGTCGGAGGCTCCCAAGTGACACCTAGCCAATCTAGGAGACACCACTCTCCAAGAAGTAACAAATGGTGTGTTGATGATGAACTCCTTGCTCTTGTGCTTCAAATGATAGTCTCCCCAACACTCAACTCTCTCTCACAGGATTTGGATTTGGTGGAAAGAAGATTTGAGTGGAAAGCAACTTGGGGAAGGCTAGAGATCAAGATTCATATGGTTGGAATGGAATATCTTGACCTCAACACAAGTGTAGGTGGTTCTCTCTCAGAAAATGTGTATTGGAAGTGTAGGTATGTTCTGATGGCTCTCTCCACGAATGAAGAGTGGGTGGAGGGGTATATATAGCCTCCACACAAAATCTAACCATTACACACAATTTGCCAAACTCAGTGGGACCGAATGGTTAAACTCGGTCGAACCGATTCAGCAAACCTGGTGACCGTTAGGATTTTCGGTGGGACTGAGATGCAACTCGGTAGGACCGATATGGTTAGGGTTAGGGCATAACGTAATCTCGGTGTGACCGATTACACATACTTGGTGGGACCGATTTTGGTAATAAGCTAACCAGAGAGTTGGTCAGGTAAACTCGGTGGGACCGATTCGCTCATCTCGGTGAGACCGAAGTGTTACAAAAGGGAAACAGAGAGTTTACATTGCAATCTCGGTGGGACCGATCACTCATCTCGGTAAGACCGAAACGTTACAAAGGGAAACAGAGAGATTACAATCCCATCTCGGTGAGACCGAGATCCGTATCGGTGAGACCGATTTGCCTAGGGTTTGTGGCAGTGGCTATGACATTTGACTCTCGGTGGTGCCGGATAGAAAGAATCGGTGGGGCTGAGTTTGACTTTTGGTTTAGGTCATATGTGGATGTGGGAAGGTAGTTGAGGATTTTGGAGCATATCACTAAGCATTTTGAGCAAGCAAGCCATTAAGCAACACCTCATCCCTCCTTGATAGTATTGGCTTTTCCTATAGACTCAATGTGATCTTGGATCACTAAAATATAAAATGTAGAGTCTTGAGCTTCAAGCTTGAGCCAAACTTTTTGTCCTTAGAATTTTGAGGGATCCACTTTCCTCATCCATGCCATGCCATTCATTGAGCTTTTCCTGATATATTAATCTTGGAATAATGTTATCTCAATGAGCTATATGTTGTTAGGAATTACCAAAACCACCCAGGGATAGTTGCACTTTCAATCTCCCCCTTTTTGGTAATTGATGACAACATATAGATCAAAGCTACGACATATGATAATAAGAGTGAAAGATATTGTCGCTTTGAGAAGTATGTGAAAAGCAAGAGCTCCCCCTAAATTTGTGCATATCTTAAGATTTGCTTTGGACTGCAAATGCACAATGAGTTAGGATCATGGGTTACTCTTCCATGTCACATACATCTTGGTGGAGCGCTCAAAATAATAAAGATTGAATACATGCACTCATCACCAAGCAAAGTGAATGATCATATAAGGATAAGTAAGATAATATCATCTAACAAGCATAAGTGTAGCTTATGATCAACCACATGATCATCAATGTCTCACAGATAATAGCATAGTATCTCAAGCAATCAAAAGAAAAACAAAGTTCAACCACCAAAGCAAGAGAGAATAAAAAGCAACGCTCTCTCTCTCGAAGCCTATGATCTATACATGTTTCTCCCCCTTTGGCAACAAGTTACCAAAAAGTTCCTAGAAAATGCATAGTACTATGTCGTCTCTCAGGCTTGGTCTTTAGTTGGTGGTGTACGGATAACTCCAAGAACGAAGTCTTCAGTCGAAGTAGATGGAGCTGCTGGGGTAGGTGCTGGAGCTGGTGGCACTGGTGCAGATGAAGTGGCTCTAGTGTCTGGTACTGGTACTGCAGTTGATCTCTGAGCTCGAGGCACTCTGGCAAATGCATCAGTGGTTGTTCTGCCCTTCCTCTCCTACATGTCATCTTGTACTTGCTCCACAACTGACTGAATCTCAGTTACTTTCACATCCAAGTCATAGAATTTTTGCTCCACGATTCTTTCCAAGCTCTCCTGGTTTTGAGTCAGGGTGGCCAGTCCTTTCTCTATCCTTAGAGTGGATGCAATCAAGTAGCCAATCTGATCTTGCTTGCTTTTAAGAAGATACTGAGATGCCTCCTCCTGGGTTGGCATCTTTGCAGCTTTTTCTGTTTTTGCCTTCTCTCTCTTGGCTTGTGCTTGTACTGAGGATGGTTCATCTTCATCCATAACCACTTGGTTGTCCTCAAAGTCAGGATAGAGAACAAAGTGTTCCTTATCCAACAAATATTTTCCTGTGCCCATCTTTGAGTTAATCAACTCCTGAATTTGTGGGGCATATCCACAACTTCTCTTTTGGTATGCTGCTGTCCTCTTAATAGTCTCAACCATGAGGCTCATGACCTTGAATTTCTGTGGCACATCAAATATGTGTAGCAAATTAATTGCATGCCCTCTGATCATGTTGTGGTCACCTGACTTGGGCAAAAGAGTGTGCCTTAGGATCCAGTTGATCGTTGGCAGTCCTGACAGAAGAAAATGGACTGACCCAAACTTGAAAGTCTCAAGAGCTTTGTCTGGGATCTCCTTGTACATCTGTGACATAGAATTGTGATCCATCTTTTTCTTGGCATAAACATCCAAGTCATCTTCACTTTCCTTTGGGGCATTGATCAGATTGGCCCATTCCTCAATAGTTGATTGGTATCTCGTTCCTTCAGACATCCAAACTATTCTGCCATCTGGATAGAAATGTGCTGTGGAGTAGAATTGCATAATGAGCTCATCATTCCAGTTTGTAAGCTTCTGCCCAACAAAGTCTGCAACTCCACACGCACTAAAGTTGTCATACACTCCAGGATAGTGTTCTTCATTCTCCTTCATGTAGGTCCAGTCGACCCATCTCATGTCACACACTATGGGCTTCTTGTCAAGCAACACTGTCTCATAGAAGTCCTGCCGTTCCTTTGTGTGGAACCTGTAATCAACAACAGTCCTTCTCCTGGTGGCTTATGGATCTGGCTCTCTCCATAGCCTCAACACTGAGTCTCTCCTAATCTTCATGTTCTCAGCCATAGGATGAGCATCATTGTGGTCTGGAATCTTGGGTTTGAGCTTCCTCATGACTTGTCCTTCATCATCTTCATCAGCAGCAACTTCAGGCACTGGGGCCTTGTTCTTCTCAGCAGCTGGTATACTCCTGGTATTCCTCTTAGGTGCACTCTTGGGCTTGGAGGCTGCTTTGGGTGCTTCTTTGGGCTTTGATGTTGCAGCCCCTGACTTTATAGCATCACCCATCAGCTTTTGTGCCTTGGGTGCTGGTGCAGCAACCTCTTCTTCCTCTTCCTCTTCAGAATCTCTCATGATTGAGGATCTCCCAAGCACTCTAGCAGTGGTCTTTTTGATCCTCTCCTTCCTCTTCTTCCCTTCTGTAGTAGCCTCTTTGGGTTCAGATACCGAAGGGACTTGAGTAGATGCTCTGGCCTTAGACATTGGAATTCTCTTTGCAGGAACCTTTTGCTTCATGCCTGGCTTGGTGGCAGCAGCAGTGCTATATTCCTTCTTAACCACTTTCTTTTTGGAAGTGGCCTCATCCTCAACTGCCACATAATCTTCATCCTCGAATTCAGAGGTCTTCTTCTTTCTGGCCCTGGTGGCAGCTTTGGGTAATATAGCGACCCGACCCGAAGGGATCAAGTCTCTGTGCTTAAGTGTCATCCCTGGATCGGTATGCTGACACACACAGTACTCGAGGATTTATAACAGAGGTAAATCACATGTATAAAGTAATGTAAATACTATTACCTCAATCCAAAATAGCGGAAGTAACAAGGTTGTGGATTCCCATCAACACCAAGCGCAAAGTTGAGTGTAGAAATCGTAACCCTAACGTATCACTTACTCGTCGTAAGATAATCCTGCAACATGAGACGTTGCAGCCACAGAGGGTCGGTACATTGAATGTACTGGCAAATTCACACCATAGAGAATGATGAATAAAGTCTATCACTACATGCATATTTGGCTAGTGGAAAAGCTCTATGGTTATAAGGTTTTTGCGAAAAGCCAATTTTTCCCTACTACAAAGGAATAAATTTTATATAACTATCATGGTGGTTGTTGAACATTGAGAATGGTTGACAGCATTCTCAATCCCAATTAAAATAACATCATTAAACCCAACAATATTAGTTAAAGTAACATGATGAGATCAACAGGATAATCCAAGAAATAGATACTCAAGATGTCCATAACCGGGGACACGGCTAACCATGATTAGTTTATTACACTCTGCAGAGGTTTGCGCACTTTTCCCCATAAGACTCGATCGCCTCCGTTTGGTTTCTCGCACTACATGGTGTTTGAGAAGACGGATGACCGAGACATAGTCTTTCAGAAGCGCTAGCACCTTACGATCGGGTAGACCGTACCACCTACACCCCCTACATCTTCTAGTCTACCATTGTAAGAGTTCGCATGACTTAGTCAACTATGCTAGAGCCCATAATAGCTTGTGGCTGCACACGGAAGTTTCTAGTATGAATAGTCTCATGATCCCTTTGAGCCTGGGTGGTGGTCCATAAAAAAACAGGCAATCCTGGTCTACCCAGGTGCCTAGACAGGAAATCCTGGAATAACCAGGTACCTCAATCCACCCAGATGTGTGCTTAAGTTGCCACCTTAAGTAAACCATTAATTAACAATCTCACATCTGTCATGAATACTCTCAAAACCCAATCCACGTCTATGAGCATAGCATAGCAGTATAAGCATAACGTAATAGTAACTCCCAAGGTTTGAATGCAGGGCAATAGGTTCCTACCTCATCAACTACTTCCCAATACCCACATGTTATCAATCCTACTCATGCAATGTTTGAGGGTTGAGGATAATGCATAAAAACTGGGTATGGAAGGGGATATGACCAAAGTGTGAACTTGCCTGCAATGTTGATGAAGATGATTCACACTCAAAAATCTTGCTAAATCTACTCGTCACACTCCGGTCAATCTATCGTAAGCAAGCAATAGTAACCATACATAAGCAATCACTCGAAAGATCAGAAAGATCGAAGAAGTCGATTCGGAAAACATCAAAACCAAGAAAATAGCTCTTGCAACATAAAACAATTTCTAACAGTACCAAAATTATATGAATTTGGCCTTATCAGAAAGTTTAGGTCAAGAGCTTCGATTTGCAAAAAGAATCAACTCAAACGGAGCTACGAAACTCAAGTTATGATCAAACGAAGTTTGAATTCAAATCTGATCTAATTCAAATTTTAAACTTTTTCAAAAACATGTTTGAGTTGGATTACTGGATAGAGGGGATCGATCGAAGAAGTGGGCGTTGGTTTCGTTGGATTTGGACAAACGGGTGAAAAGTTACGGTGTTTTGAAGATCAGGGGATATTCTGCAAATAATTTATTCACAAACGGGTCCCTGGCTAAAATAAACAGAAAAAAGAAAAATCTAAATAGCGAACGTTCGCTACCGAATGCTACCGAACGAAAACCGTTCGCTACAACTCCTAAACTAGCGAACGTCCACTAACTAACCTAACTATTAAATAAAATCGTCTTTTAGAAGAAAACCAGAGAAGACCAAAGTAAACCGGACCAGGGACGGGGTTGTACCGGTTCGGGCGGATGGGATCTGACGGCGGCGGACCGGTAAACTCCGGCGGTTTTCCCGCGGCGGCGGGCGTCGGCGAGACGGTGGCGGGGCTGTGCGGCACGGGGCGAGGCCAGGCGCGGGCGGCTTCGGCGGCAAGGTGCGGCGGCGGCGCGGCGCGTGTGATGGAGGCGTGGCGAGGCAGTGGTGCAGAACAGCGGCGACGACGGTTGGCTATGGCGGCGGTGGCTGCGGGCTCCGGCGGGATGCGGCGTGAGGGGAGGAGAGGAGGCGGGGCCCGGGGCTCCGGATTTATAGGAGGGAGGGGAGAGGCGAGACGTGGAGGAGGGGGCGGGGTAAGGCGGCGGCGGTGGCGTAGCCGAGGAGGACTCGCCGGTGTGCGGCGGCGGGAGTCGTCCCGCGTCGGGGACGAGGCGGACGGGGCGATGGCGAGCTGGGCTGGGCCGCGGCCTGGCAGGAGCTGGGCCGGCCCAGTCGGGGAGAAGTTTTTTTTAAACATTTTCAGACAATTAAAATAATAAAAACGAAATAACTAAAAATATTATATAGGCATATAATATATCAAAATTTTCAGAAAAAGATTTTCTACAAGATGAGCATTTTCCTAGCATTAAATAAAATTCACACAAATTCAGATAATTCAAAGAGTGCTACTGGTCTAATAAAATCCAATAAAAATCATTTTAAAAATATCAAAACGATTTCAAATTTATTTCTCTCCAATTTTCTGTTATAGGGAATCATGTTACCCTAATTTCCATATATTTTATTTTTGGAGAAAAATAATTTGAATAAAACTCAAATAACTCCAAATTGAAAATTAATTCCAAAAGGACTTTGAACTTGATCCTTTGAAACTCCCAACTCATATTTCATATAATTTGAAGAAGTCATTTTATCTTTGCTCGTGAAAATCATTGAGTTGCATAAAGTTTCAGAATTGGAAATATTCTCAAATGAAATTCAAATATTTTCAACACCCCTTGTCATTTAAATAAATGGAAGAAGTCATGTCATCTTCTCTCTAGGGTTTCATGGTGAAAAGAATTTGAATTCCTGGAGATCAAAAGAAAATATGAAAGTTTGGGAAAGTCCTTTTATTCCCTCTCATTTAACTTTCAAAAAGTTTTGAATTCACTCACTTTCAGACAATCAATCAAACAATCAATCAAATCTACCTATTTATTATAACATTCCAAAATTTAGAATTTTGGGATGTTACAAACCTACCACCCTTAAAATGAATCTCGTCCTCGAGATTCAGAGAGGCTAGAAAGAAATAGGTTAGGTTCGGGGTCTTCTCAAAATCCATCGATCGTCTCCGGGGTCTCGGGTCCTACCACCCTTAGAAGCATGGTTACGGTTCCCTCGAAACTCATACACTTCATCCATATTTTTGACAGTGTCGGTCTTCTCAAATCTCGGGAAATTCCATCTCTAGGCTCTTCAGATGGTGGCATAACCTTTACCGCAATTCTTCTGTCCTTTCCTCTTGGTAAGGTTATTTCGAGATTGGGTCTTCGTAGGTGACGGGTCTGGCGCCAATACTAAACAACTATCGATAACTCATGGTGGTCAACCATTTATGGTTTCTCCTGCAGGAAATGGGTCTGGGTTGATCCTCACCGTATAACCTACGGTTGGAAAAGCGGCCTTATACAAGGGAAAAATTGCTATACCATTCTAAGGTTTAAACAAGGTTTAATATCGTCGTCTCTCTACTATAGGTAAGTCACTCAGATTTACCATCCCACATAGCAAGGCGAATAATAAGAGTAAGTCAGTATGGTGATCAATCCATCCCGCACCCAAATCATTACCTTGTATACGGTTTAGCGAATCTCGCGTTCTAACACTCGGTCATCCTCACAAGCATTGCAGAATTTCTCTTGTCCACGAACTGTGTTCGGAATAATCCATTGATTCTGCAAGCCAAACAAACATCTATCGTTCCTTCACCACTCTCAGGTTTTGCGTAAACTCCTATAAAATCGTCGGTTGATAAGTCGTAACTCCTTCCAGGTTTTTTTTCCTTCAGCAAAACGTGCTTGCTTCTTGGCAGGTCCTGGGGCCTGTGGGTTATGGCCCATCTTATCACTTGTAGTCCTTGAACTTATCATCGGGCAACTGATCATTATTCCAACTTCCAACTTCCTAGTATTCTTAAATCCATCCAATTGTAATGTCTTCCTTCCTTCTATTGGCACCAAACTAGGACATGATTACTCAGACTTATCAGGGAATTTCCCTTGATCCATATTTCCAACATCATACCTCCTTTATATCCAATAGTAATTCATCTCTTCATCCTCATAGGATATCCCACATATCGAGATAAAATTTATACTCATGAAGTCCATATTCCACTTCGTGGAACATCATTATCCTTTCCAGGGTCAAGCGTTCTTACAGGGTAATATTGGCCATCTCTGCATGGCACTTCTTCAACTGGGAAACGTGAAACACATCATGAACTCCTGACAGTCCTTCGGGTGACTCCAACTTGTTGGCCACTTCTCCCTATGCTCCAAAACTCGGTATGTCCTACAAATCTCGGGGCTAATTTTCCCTTAACTCCAATTCGTTTAACTCCTCGCAGAGGGGACACACGAAGACATGCTCTATCTCTAATTTCATAGGCTACCTCCTTGCATTTTTTTTCTTTTTGAGTCTGCATAACTCTTCTGCCTGGACTGAGCTACCTTCAGTCTATCTTGAATCAACTTAACGTTCTTTTCTGACTCCTTGATCACATTTGGTCCAAACAACTGACGGTCTCCAACTTCATCCCACATACTCTTGGGGTATCACACATATCGAGACAAAACTCGTATTCATTTTGTCCGAAATCCACTCAGTGGAGTATCCTTATCTTTTCTAGGGGTCAAGGGTTCTTACAGGGTACTACCACCCTTAAAATGCACAAATCTTCCATAGACCATATTTCTCTTATCCTCAAAATGGTCAAAATCCTTCTTCATCGAGTAACAACCCATAAAATCCATATCAGTACCAACGATGCTACTTTATTCATTCTCAAAATGATTACAATCTCTCGCTTCTCCATTACATGTCTCAACTCAACACCTCAATATAGAAGAAAAACGTTCTCACTTCTACTACTCCATTTCTTTTGTTGCAAACTCAACTATCTAGCACAAGTTTCCTTCTCCTTAGGGCATTCTCTGGCAAAGTTCCCTGCTCCATTACAACTAAAACATATTACTTCTGACTAGTCTCGAGGTTTCCTTTTTGGGCAACTGTTGAGGTAGTGCCCTGACTCCTTGCACCTGTAACAGGTGATATGACTCAGGTCCCTCCTGGGCTCCAATCGGTTTCTCTTCCTGGACTTTTCCATTCCAATCAGGGCTTCTATTTCCTATGGGTCATATTCTACTTCCTCTGTCGGGAATTCTACTAGATCCCCATTCAAACAATTTTGGGAGATGTGTCCTTCTTCTCCATATGAATAACAAGACTTAGTGCAGGGTTTACTCGGGTCTTCTTTAGGTGTGTCCTCCATCTCTTCCTTCATCACGGGTTCTTCTAAAATTTCCATAAGGGCTCCTTTCTTTAGTTCTTTTTTCTGCTGGATGGTTCGTCGTACCATGGGGTAAATGTGACATTGAGCAGGATAGTGGGTAGTCCCTTCATGCAAGAAACAAGTAATCTGCCTAGTTGGGCATTCTTCAACTGGGTGACTTCCTTCACAATTAGTGCATTCATCCTTGTGTTCTTTATGGGTGTGTCCTATTTCTCCACAAATCTTGCATGCACAAGGTTTCTTCATATCCTTTCCATAAGGCTTCAACTTCTGGGACACAAACCGAGACTTTGGCAGAGTCAACTTAAATTCTTTCCAAGTGGTTACTCCTTACCATCCATTGATGGTTTGGTACATCCTCCACCAAGTAGCAGCACCTCTTTCAAAGCACTGAAGAGCATGCTGGGTCATATCCTTTCCGACTATAGGGTTATTCTCCATGTGATCCTCCATGTTCTGAATCCATCGGTCTGTCTCCAACTGACTCATCGGTCCAGAAAATACAAGCTCATCTCCATTCATCCTCTATTGGGTCCATGTGGGTATGGGGTACAATAGGAGAGAGGGAGAGGGATACACACAATACAAACAATGGTTTTAAAAGACAGATTTTATCTGTGGCTGTCGGAAAAACATCAAACAAATGACAGCTCACAAACGTCGCGTCTAACGTAGGTATATAACAGGGGTTTGGTCTTCTAAAGGTCAACAAATCTTCAACGTCTCCAAACTCTTCAAGCCTTGTTCATGCCTCCAATGGCTTCTTTGGATCATGCTTGTCTTTCTCAAGTTCTTTTGCCAGATCAACTCTGTTGATGTGAAGTCTCTCGTGACGTCCTTTAATATTCTGGAGTTGCGTTCCAAACTTCTGGGTTTCAACATCCTTGGCATGAGCCATGGTCCTACTGTCCTTCAGTTCCTGACAAATCTCCGGTATCTCGAGGTTGTAGCTCCTCCAACTTGGCTACTTTCAGCTTTTGGTTCCTGAGTTCTTCACGAAATGCTTCCTTGTCTAATACGGCTTCATGGAGCTCCACCTTAAACTTCTTGATGTACTACTCCAGATCCTGGTGATACATCGGCTAAGGTTAAAACTTCATCTTACTAATAGGTGCTCCATGAGCCTTCTTCCATCAAATCCATTCTGAAGAAATGCATCCTTAACTCAGCACGATGACAATAGCATCAGCGGGCGATGACATCACGGATAACCGTGTTTCTGCTCTTGTCATTCCCATGAGCTATCATTCCATAGTTGATATCTCCTGCCTTAGGGTTTTCTTTGAAAAAACTTCGAGTTCTCATGCTCCTAGTTTCAGTCTTTCTCCGATACACCTTGATCTCGGGTATTGACAACTTCCATAGTCTACCAAGTTCCATAAGGTTAGCCTTCCTAGGTCATACAAATCCGGGAATTCTTCAGAGCCTTCAAATTCTACTTGTCTTTTGTCTTCAACCGTTGTAGTTTCCATTATTCAGATGCACGGAAAATCCTCTTCATTCCGAAGTGGTCTTAGTTGTCCGATATCTTGTACTTCTTGAAGTGGTCTCATCAGTCGAATCTTCGAGTGGTGAAAAGGGCAAAGGGGGTATGGTCTCACTAAAGGGAATTTTGAATAAGCTCAGAAGAGAAGAGAGGTAAAAGATCTTTTTGAAAGGGAAATTTGTAGAGAAAAATCTTTGCTATGGGCTTGCCAGTTTCTAGGGTCACGTCCTACAGTCAACATGTGCTCTGATACCATCTTGTAGCGACCCAACCCGAAGAGATCAAGTCTCTGTGCTTAAGTGTCATCCCTGGATCGGTATGCTGACACACACAGTACTCGAGGATTTATAACAGAGGTAAATCACATGTATAAAGTAATGTAAATACTATTACCTCAATCCAAAATAGCGGAAGTAACAAGGTTGTGGATTCCCATCAACACCAAGCGCAAAGTTGAGTGTAGAAATCGTAACCCTAACGTATCACTTACTCGTCGTAAGATAATCCTGCAACATGAGACGTTGCAGCCACAGAGGGTCAGTACATTGAATGTACTGGCAAATTCACACCATAGAGAATGATGAATAAAGGCTATCACTACATGCATATTTGGCTGGTGGAAAAGCTCTATGGTTATAAGGTTTTTGCGAAAAGCCAATTTTTCCCTACTACAAAGGAATAAATTTTATATAACTATCATGGTGGTTGTTGAACATTGAGAATGGTTGACAGCATTCTCAATTCCAATTAAAATAACATCATTAAACCCAATAATATTAGTTAAAGTAACATGATGAGATCAACAGGATAATCCAAGAACTAGATACTCAAGATGTCCATAACCGGGGACACGGCTAACCATGATTAGTTTATTACACTCTGCAGAGGTTTGCGCACTTTTCCCCACAAGACTCGATCGCCTCCGTTTGGTTTCTCGCACTACATGGTGTTTGAGAAGACGGATGACCGAGACATAGTCTTTCAGAAGCGCTAGCACCTTACGATCGGGTAGACCGTACCACCTATACCCCCTACATCTTCTAGTCTACCATTGTAAGAGTTCGCATGACTTAGTCAACTATGCTAGAGCCCATAATAGCTTGTGGCTGCACACGGAAGTTTCTAGTATGAATAGTCTCATGATCCCTTTGAGCCTGGGTGGCGGTCCATAAAAAAACAGGCAATCCTGGTCTACCCAGGTGCCTAGACAGGCAATCCTGGAATAACCAGGTACCTCAATCCACCCAGATGTGTGTTTAAGTTGCCACCTTAAGTAAACCATTAATTAACAATCTCACATCTGTCATGAATACTCTCAAAACCCAATCCACGTCTATGAGCATAGCATAGCAGTATAAGCATAATGTAATAGTAACTCCCAAGGTTTGAATGCAGGGCAATAGGTTCCTACCTCATAAACTACTTCCCAATACCCACATGTTATCAATCCTACTCATGCAATGTTTGAGGGTTGAGACTAATGCATAAAACCTGGGTATGAAAGGGGATATGATCAAACTGTGAACTTGCCTGCAATGTTGATGAAGATGATTCACACTCAAAAATCTTGCTAAATCTACTCGTCACACTCCGGTCAATCTATCATAAGCAAGCAATAGTAACCATACATAAGAAATCACTCAAAAGATCAGAAAGATCGAAGAAGTCGATTCGGAAAACATCAAAACCAAGCAAATAGCTCTTGCAACATAAAACAATTTCTAACAGTACCAAAATTATATGAATTTGGCCTTATCAGAAAGTTTAGGTCAAGATCTTCGATTTGTAAAAAGAATCAACTCAAACGGAGCTACGAAACTCAAGTTATGATCAAACGAAGTTTGAATTCAAATCTGATCTAATTCAAATTTTAAACTTTTTCAAAAACATGTTTGAGTTGGATTACTGGATAGAGGGGATCGATTGAAGAAGTGGGCGTTGGTTTCGTTGGATTTGGACAAACGGGTGAAAAGTTACGGTGTTTTGAAGATCAGGGGCTATTCTGCAAATAATTTATTCACAAATGGGGCCCTGGCTAAAATAAACAGAAAAAAGAAAAATCTAAATAGCGAACATTCGCTACCGAACGCTACCGAATGAAAAC